>NW_024885532.1:3285172-3353048 GCF_019232065.1 Centrocercus urophasianus
CTTCCTTCCTTCCTTCCTTCCTTCCTTCCTTCCTTCCTTCCTTCCTTTCTCTCTCATCCTCTGTCTCTTTCTTTTTCTTTCCTTTTCTTTCTTTTATTTATATATTTTTTACTTTTTCTCCTGAAAGTGTAGATAATTGCTTATTTTTTCATTTTTCAGAATTGTAACACACAGATAATGGGAAACTTATGTAGAAAGATTTTTGTCAAGCTGCTGAGAAAACAGCAGAGTTACTGATAATGCATTTTCCATGCTCTTTACAGAATGTAGGAATGGTATTAAGAACCTAGAGAAAGTACATTGGCTTTTATTTGCTGGGGAAAATAAACCTCTAGTACAAGGTGAAATATTTATACAAGACAGTAAGTAAAATTAATGTAAGGATTAGTTAGCTCTTAATTATTTTTCTGAAGATTTGCTTCACTCTTAAGTAGCCAAAGGAATATAACTTAGTAGAAATCATACATTTCAAAAATTAAAGTATAAAATATAAAGCATAAAAATCCATTGAAAGAAAGAAAGGAAATTAACCCTCTCTGTAAAGATTCAGTACATATTATTTGCAGTTCTTTGGACCAACTGTTACATCCCATCACCACTGTCCTAATGGCCCTAATAGTATCTTATCAGAGACTGAAGTCACTGTAAGCACTGCAGCATTTGCTTTAATATTTCTTACAGACTTGGCAAAAAAAGGTAAGTATGAGTACCATCATGGAAACACCCATGTGTATCCTTTAAATAATGAATGAGAGCCATGGATAAAACATATGATTGGCCATGAACATTCTTTTTGTTCTCAGATAGAAGTGGCAGAAGTGTGACTCAAGAAAGGACAGCTTCTATTGAGATCTTCAAATAGATAAATACTATTTTTCACTGCTCTGTCAAAGAAGAGTACATTTGCCAAAAGTCTAACAAGTTGCGGCATAACTTGTGAGACTCACTGTAGGGCCCATTCATAAATATTCTCATAAACACTTTGTAACCACTGCATAGTATATAAATTGTTCTGTGTTTTCTTGGTAGGTAATATGCCTTCTGTTTCTCAACTTCATACAGAGGGTGTTTACTTAACTATGGCGTATTACTGTTATAAATGCTGTTACATTTTTGGTGAAACTATAGCAGCCAGTTTCAACGAAAGGTGTAAAAGCAATTTTTTTTTTTTTACAGTTGTGTCACACAATTTGTGCAGATTCTGGATTATTAGGGCTCTAAAGCTATTTCTGTACAAAAAACGAATTTATTCATCTCAAGTATATTTTGTTCAACTTTTCCTAAAGTGTACTACATAAAAAAGGAAGTAAATACCGTTTTTTATTATTATTTCTGAAAGGTATTGAAAGGTGAGACAGGCCCCATAAGTGAAAGTAAAAAGGCAAAAAAGCTTCACAGTGACTGAGAATAAGGGGTGGTAAAGGGGAATAGTTAGAAATGGTTTATAGAAGCAAGAATGTAGAGCTTGTTAGAAAATAAGGGATGGCAGACACTGGGTCTGGGATAATGAGGGAGATGAAGGCCATAAAGATAAGGGTTTTAGAACAGCCTGAGGACATTTGGCAGGGAGGTGAATAGATGTCCACAGGGCAAGAGGAAATCGGTTTGGGGGGATGCCCCCCCCCGAAAGATCTGAAGTTTACAATGAGAAAGGTCAGAAGCCTTCATGAGGAAGACAACAAATCTTCATCCCATGACCCCTTACGCATGCACAAGAGGGGAAGGTCTGTATGCTAATGAACTCTCGGGGGTGTAATGAATATGTAACCGAATTCCAGGAAAACTATTGATAATGTATTAGTTCAGCCTATATCTGTAGCACAGTTTTTCTAGATGGTGTACAAGTTAGGTGGATCTATCCCCCTTGCACCCGGTGTCTGCACAGCACTGAACAAACCGTACCCACTTTATAACTACTTTGTGGTTATAGAGTTTGATTCTGCACGTCAGTATATTCATAAGATTAAATAATAATGTCTCTTTTCATAGAAAACCCTTGCTGGATAAATGTGGTGGAATAAGCTAGGTAGCACATTTTTTTTTACATGAATGTACATGCAACTGATCAACTCTGGTAATAACATGCATTTTAGTTTTCACTCATGATCTTCTGATTGTTCTGTGTTTCATGCTGCTACTTCTTTTTTCTTCTGTTTGGCAAAAAGTTGTTCAGAAGTTTGGTTTTAAGCCCAGCTTTCAGTTTCAATTTCATTTCTAAAGCCATAAATGTTAGATAGGTCAAATCAGGAGTGTCCTTAGTGTTGTGAATGAAATGAGATCAGTTCTGCCAAATCTCTTAGTTTTTATCACAAGAACACTTCAGTTAAACCTCTAATTCAGTTGTTATCAGGCGTGATGTCCAACTATCCAGTTAAACCACTTGCAAAATATGTATTTCTTCCACATCGCTCAGTCTAGCAGTCTGCAAGTTAGTTTCATGCAGTACCCAGTGCATCCTGTGTCAAGAGGAAGCCACTGTTCTGTTGATCCTTCAGAATGATATATCTGTTCCTGCATGTTGTTTCACCCAATTTAAGTATTCCTCTCTGTGTAAATGACATCTAAACTGACAGTTGAGCTTCAGTTTCCTTTCTTTTCTTTCTTCTTTGAGGAGCTCAGGCAGAACTGTTCACACAATGCTATACTGCTGCCCTTTGTTAAATTAAACAGTAGAATCTTGCATTATTCTTATCATTTAACAGTCTTTCCTATTCATTAAATGCTCTCTGTAAGTCCAATGCAAAGTGAATTGGTCACATGAGAACCTGATCTTAAATATTTAATCATGTTAGGTCAAGTAGCTCAGTAGCATTTTGTCTTATAATGTTCCTGTTGATTTCTCAGTGCATTGTCAGTATGTCCATAGAAATAAATACACATCTTCATCTTGTATAAGATTGTTATCAGGTTGAGAAACAAAGACATGTTTTCTGGCAACCAGCAATGTCCTTTGGCTCAATATGCTCTACGGTTCTCTTGATAAACAGCTCTAGCATCTTGACACCCAATTCAGAATTGAAAGAAATCATGTGAAATTGGTAAAACACCCTTATCAGACTAAACTTCTTCCAGGAACAAGCAAATAGAAATTGCATATGGAAACAATAATTTTTACTGAAGACTAATAGGGAAGATATGAAGGTATGAAAATTTAGAAAATGCACAAGATAATGACTTACTTGCCATTCACCCATGACTTACCTACTTTTGGCCATAATGCCATTAGCCTCTTTTTTTTTTTTTTTTTTTTTTTTTTTTTGACATGGTCATGAAATTGCTGTGTACGTGGCATCCTCTAATTACCACCTCTCCCTTCTTTGTCCCTTTCTTGAAAATTGCAGAGGAGCCACTAAAAAATCCCAAATTCTCAGTCACTGAAGCAGTCAATTATCTGCTTCTCAGTTCTCTTTGGGCCCTGCTCTCCTTATTATCCACACTGCATAAAACTTACGTGCCTTCTGGATTATATATGGCCTTGTGGATTATATATTAATTGACTTATTTTTTGCATAGAATCATAGAATCATAGAATCACAAGGTTGGAAACGACCTATAAGATCATCCAGTCCAACCGTCTCCTCATCACCATTGCCACCACAAGCACTAAACCATATCACGCAGCACGTTGTCCAGACGCCTCTTGAACACTGCCAGGGACAACAACTCCACCACCTCCCTAGGCAGGCCATTCCAGCTCCTGACCACTCTCTGAGAGAAAAAGTTCTTCCTTATGTCCAACCTAAACCTCCTCTGATACAAGAGAAGATGTATGATGCATGAGAAGAGGTTCCTTCTAAAACATAACCTGTGAGTGATGATATAATATAAATGCATTGTTCTGAGAAGCTGCAAAATAACACGTTGTATGAATGTTGATTTGAACGCACACCATGACGTTTGAAAACACACTACGTACATGCAATTAATTGCTATGTAGTGTGGAACTTCACAACAATTCTGAAAGGCCTAGGCCAGAAAAATATGAACATAAGTTACTTCACTCCTTGGGCTGGATTACTTCCTCTACGAAGACACACTGAGGGAGCTGTGCATGTTCAGCCTGGAGAAGCTGCAAGGAGACTTCATTGCAGCCTTCCACTATTTAAAAGGGTATTATAAACAAGAGCAGACAATGATAGGACAAGGGGGAATGATTTTAAGCTCAAGGAGGGAAGGTTTAAATTGGATGTCAGGGAGAAATTTGTTACAGAGAGAGGTGCAGGCTGGAACAGTCTGCTCAGCGAGCTTATGGATGCCCTGTCCCTGGAGGTGCCTTCCAACCCAAGCCATTCTACTGTTCTGTGATAGATCCAACAACAATGATCAGTCCCTCAGGTGAGTTCACCACAGTTCTGACCACACACCTTCACAAGATTTGAAAGTAAGAAACAGGATAAGGAACTACATTTCCTGCAGTAAATGAACTAATAATTATAATCCTGTAAGTTTCTTTTAATTCAATACTCCGCTGTTTGCTGAAGTTTTATAGACTCAGCAGTAAACACGTACACCTTAATACAGAATTCAGCTCCTTACAGAGACTGTTTTGTGTCCTTCCCATGAAGACTTGTGCAAACATTCTGGACCTTTAGTTTATTTTCCTTTATATAACTTATCCATATTTATATAGTCTCAATTTTAGTGTCTGTTTGACAGGCTGCTTATTCTAGGGGAAAAAAAAAAAAGTATGTACTTAAGGAACATTCTCATGCTTTATTCAACCTCAGCATGTTTTATGTCTCTGTGGGTTTTCCTTCGACAGAGTGATAATTTTTGTGTTCACAGTTCAGTGTAAAATAAGTCTTGAAATTATTACCACTCCTGTTTTTTGAAGGAAGAGAACATTCTTCACTGTATGTTGCCCTTTCATATGCTGTGAAGAATTCTGTTTTTGTTTCCTCGTGTCTATTATATATTATTTACCTGCAGATTCTTAAAAACAACAACCAAAAAAAAAAAAAAAAAATTTTTTTTTTTTGCATTTTTGTAGAAAAGTCTTCCACCTTGGAGATATATCTTCACAAATTTAAGAAAATACACATATCACCTTATGTGTGAAGAAAATGCCACAGTGCTATGTAGGGAAAATAATTATAGAATTTACACTGAAAATTTAAGATGTAAGAAAAGTAACAATTCTTCCTAGATTCAAGATCACATGTTTATTCCTGGTTAGCAGACTAGCTAAATGATCTTTTTAGTCAAGATTCCCAACACTCCTCAAATTTGTTAGTATGCTTACTAAAAGTACATACACATCATCTGTTTAGAAAAATAACAGGAGCACTTGATACTGAAAATGGGAAAAATGATGTAGAATATTGAGCTTTTAAGTTCTTTACCACAAAAGAACGTAGAAAGGGAGTGCTCTTTTATGGGTCCTTTACCAATGCAACAAGGGATAGCAAGAATGTGAGGCAACGATAGGAACAACCTTTGTCACATTATAAGAACAGAGATGAATATGGGAATGTTTATTCCAACAGAGTTATCTGGGAACTTCCAAGGGGAGAGACAATCACAAGAAACAGACCTCCCAGCCACACTAATTTCTGAGCTAACAAGCTAAGGTGCCATATCCATGATGGCCCAGCCTTGCATCTGGTAAGTTTGTGAACTGGTGGTGTTGCAGGTGAACTGAGAGGGTGCAAGAAATAGTAGCGCTCAGCAAACCCATGATGTGGGGGAGAGAGAAATGTGTGAGGAAAGAGGGAGCAGGTGTAATGAACATGTGTAAAGTGATGTGTAATGTAGAGCTGGTCAATATGCTTGTCTGAGTTCTGTGCTTGTTCATTGCTGTCCATCCTATCTTATGAAATCTCACTGCATCTTTTTGTAACTCCTTCTTTTTGTATTCATACAGTCTCCTTTGTGGGCACATACTACAGGGATTTAGGCAGGGTCACTGGATGAACAGAGGAACTGTGATAGTACTCAAAGGATCCATGAATGTGTGTATTTGTGTTGTGTTGTGTGTTTGGTAAGTGCTTTTGTTAGTGAACTTCTATCTCTGCCAAGTGAAGACAAGCATACATAAATCCTGTGTGTAATCGCTGTTGAAATGCCCTTGGCTGGAGCAGCCTGTGTGATCAGTCACATCAGAATCCTGTCTTTGTCTTTGTGTCTCTAGGATATATACTCACCTTTGCTATTGTTACACTGCTTTTTAAATATATGTACAGATTTTACAAAATGAAGGATATTCTTACTACCAAACATACAGAATTCTAATAGTTTTGTCCCACTCCTTGGAACAGTTTCATAAAGAAGAAATCAATAATCAAGTTGTTTATTAAGAATGACCATTGTCTGAACTGTTTTGTGGAAATGCTTATCCCTCTTTATTGATTGCTTAAAATTTTGAGGGCTGAATTGGAAAATAATTTTTCAGTGGTTGGCAGTATTTTAACTGAATAGGTACACCTCAGCTCCTTAAAGGGAGAGGGGTGAAATATTACTTCTATCAGGTTAAAATGAAAGACGTTTATTCTTCCATGCTCAGTTCCTTGTTTTGAATTCAACTCTGCACATTTTAAATTCAACTTTATACCTTATGACAATTACAGCGTAAAGAGATTATCACAACAGAATATGAATAGAAAGCTTTTTTCAGCTTATCTCTTCTACAGTGAGATTTTAAATTCAAGTCATAGACTCTGAAAATTAGTGATGCCTCAAATTCATAGATATGAAATGGTAGCAGGTTTAAATGAAGGGCAGGAAGGCATAGCTTGGCTTTCATAACAAACATCAATGCATTTGCATTTACATCAGCAGTGTAAACAACTGAAGGGCAGTAAACTACTGCTGTAAAATGACAGTCCTTTTTAATGGAAAGATTCTCTTCATTGTAATATATCCTTGATTATTCTAACACAAGCCACTAGTCATATTTTCATGTGCTAGTGCACACCACACTAGTCAAGACATCAATTATGTACTGTTTCACTCGAGCTGTTCAGTATATCTATCATGAATACAATGGAAATCAGTGTCTGTTTGCAAACAAATTCTTTAGAGAACCAAGACACAAAGTGATTCAGTAGCTTATTTGCAGAAATAATACCACTGGTGTAGTTGCAGTTCTTTTTATTCAGTATCTTTCATTACTACTGATTTAAAACCATTTTAAAAATTACCATGCAAATATTAATAAAATATTGACGTGGAAATTAATCATAAGTAATACCACAATGGATTTTACTTTTGGAACAATGTAACACTTCATAATGTGTAACATAGTGCTTAAAGGCTAAATTTATACTAATATTAATGGAGAATAGGATTAGTATTCTTTGAGTCTGGGATCAGCTGACATAGTGCAGCACATAGCCATTCCATTCATGTATATTTGTCATGCTTACATTTTTTTTCTCTCCAAACAATGGAGGACAAAGAGTTTATTAGGATTAGTTCCAACAAATGCCCCCCATTTTTTTTATGTGTTAATCTGAAAAATGCTAGTTGACATGGGCTAAAAATAAGACACAGATGGTGCTAGTAGTCAAAAGTATGTACAGTTGTGTGCCATTGTTAAGGCATAAGTTTTAGTTATGTTTATTTTAGTTGTGCATACTTACCATTCATGAGAGGATTTTAAAATCAACAAAACTGATCCAAACTAAAACAAACAAATTACTTCCCAACACACGCACACACACACAAAGCAAACAAAAACAAAAAATCCATCCTCCAAGAATGAAGAAAAGATGACAAATCCAAAATCAAAAGCCAAACACCTGTCCCACCGCAAGCAAGGAACTCCTATTTCAGCCAAATTAATTTATGGAAGGACAGAAATTAATATGCAATTCAGGAGTATTTCAGTTGTAGTTCTTCCATCAAAAAAAAAAAGCTCAGTAATCTGCCTTTCTCAGGTTGTTGCACAAAGTCATCAACATCATATGTCCTGTTATGTAGCAGCAAAGGAAGCAGTAAGTTTCTAAGACACTGCCTTCTAAATGAGAAAAAATCACATTAGAGTTTAAAGTATCCCCATCATTTTTGATCACATTAAAGATTTGGAATATTTCACTTTAACAAAAACAACTGTGTTAGAAAAAGCTGCTTTCCCGACATTGTGAGTGCTTCTCTTCACTGACTTGCTTAAATCCTATGTGGTGTGAACATGCGCTCCCTTATGCTGTAATCCCCCAGCCATCAAAATGCTGCTGTCTGTAGGAAGTGCTTTGAATAACTGTTTGTTTCTTGACTTCTAAATAAGGATTCTGTTCCTCAGATATAATGATATTTACCTTTATATTCTGGAAGAACAAAGCCTCTTTCACTTAAAAGTTTTAATTTCAGTTACTTCTGGTTGTGTTAAGTAAGTAAAAAAGAAATGATTACATGGTAGAAAACATACAGAAAAAGAAAAGGCTTAATCTTATTTTTGATCAGGATTCAAAAGTACATTGACTTCAGTGAGAATTCTCAAAGGAAAATAATTGTGGATTTGGATCTCTTAGACTTTTACATACAGAGTGGTTATTACATTCTGCATGAGTTCTTCAAAAGTTCTTGAAGATTGCAACTACAGAATGTAGGCAGGTTTCTCAGGAGGCCTTGTTACACCCCTGCTGTATCTGTTGAAGTCTGTTTACCCAGTACCTTTTTGTAATTCTGCTAAAACCAAAACAAAACCACCAAGCAAACCTGAAAGATTTTATATTTTTTATAGGTTATCAATATTTAGTTTGCAGAATCATAAATAAAAAATTAGTAATGTGCTTCGAACATAAAGAATACAGCCTTCAATATATAGCTGTCAATTATATTCATGGAACTATAAAAAATTATTTTGCATTGTTACATAAATTGCCCTGTAAATCATCAGAAAACAACAACGAAAAATACTAAAAGCCCTTCATGTTACATATTGATGTGATTAATGTATGAAATATAAATGAATTGGTCTATCAAACAATACTAGTAAGTTTAGAAATCGACAAAATCAGAAGTGAAATGTGCTTTCATGGTATCTAGTTACCAAATTGTTCTATCATATAATTAAGCAACTTAAAATTATTTCCTTTTGATATTGCTAGAATAGCACTTTACACTCTGATGTATCCCAAATTGTATTATATTAAGCTTTTGATCCTTTCGTTAATGATGACTAATATGGCAACAGTCACTCTTTTGTACTTTGAAAAAGTAAGACTGGAAAGAGAGAGGAGGAGCTAATTCACAGCAACAAAACTAGCTGAGTGATAAAATGTTTTGACAGAATAGTTCAAAAGTCACGCTGAAGTAATTTTTCATTGCATGTTTTATGCTCTATATCCTATCAACAAAAAAGCTAGAAATCTTTAAGCCTGCATATGATAAATTGCCTGCAAGATATATACTTTGTCACTGAAACCAAATAAACTTTGAACTATTAATACGTTTCTAGATTAAGTAATGCAAACCTTCAGGAAGTATGGAAATGCAAACCATAAAACTTCAAACTAAACAGAAAGAAAAATTCAAAGATAGTGATTACATCTAGAGTTCTGATATAGATAGTGCCTTATCAGCATAAATATCCCTTCATTTTTATCCTAAGTTTCGAATGGTTCTGTTTGCTATTTAGGGACCAAAAACAAGATAAATCCCAAAGCAAAAGCCTTATTTCAAGATGAATAGAAAAATGGACAAAACAATGCAAGTACCAAAATTCATTTTTTCAAAAGCCTCAGATGAAAGAGTGGTGTCAATTGAAGTAAGACAATGAGACTGAAAATTGGGTGCTATTCTCAGTGTCTAAGGTATCTGATGAGTTGATACGAGGTTAACAGGTATTGTACAGACCACCATGTGCTCCACCACTCTAAAGTAACAGCTATCTAGGCAGCCAAAAGAGAAAGGACTTTCAAACAACTATAAGAACTGCTCCTAACGTAAATGCCTCCTGTTTTATTACATTGGCCCACAACCTCAGAGGCTGATGTGGGTGGTATGGCAGCAGAGATTGAACCTTCCTGCCAATATTCCATTACATTTCATTGCTGTGAGACAGATGGCAGCAGAAGGGTAGTCTGACAAGATAGCATCTGACATGGAAGTGCTTATGAAGAAAAGGTATGCAATTGAACTCCTTCATGTGGAAAGAAGTTGCACTCCTTGACATTCATTGACAGTTGCCGAATCTTTATGGAGACCAAACAGTGGATGTGGATAGAGTGAGGCAGTGGGTGGTGCATTTCAACAATGGAGACAGTGACAGTGTGTTACCTCCTCTAGTTCAGATTTTTGCAAGGCTTTGTTCATTTCTGGTGAAAATGCATAGCCAGATGTGCCTTCAAGCACAGATCTGGTCCAGCTAAACCTAAAGTATATAAGACAACAAGGAAGAATCAGTGAGCCATCATAGTGGTTGCAGAAGCACCCATCTGTTGACCTGACCCATAAACTATAGATGTTTGCTGCCTGCCTGGAGTTCAAATCTGAGATATTGTGGACTTCTGTTCTCTCTTGTTCTTCCATGAGGACAAAATGATACTGCTAGGGGAAATCTGGACAGTAACAAAAGTGACTACAGAACTCTGGGGTTAGTAGACAAAGACATGGAGTTTTTAGTGGTATTCTCTTTAGTTTTGATAGTGAGAGGAAAAGGACCTCATTGAGGCACTGAAGACCTCAAAGGATAGGTAAATAATTGGCTGTGAAACTGGTGTTGGCAATGGAGTTTTGGGTTATGTGACCATGAGATACTGTTTATAGATCATTATCTGCCTGGGAGAGATGAGATCTACCTCACTAAGTGGGAGAAAAGCTATTTTTTTTGCCCGTAAGACTACCAACCACACAAGGAAGGCCTTAAAATAATAATTATGTGGGAGGAAAACAGTAACTAGCAGATTTGTGAGGTAGTGAGTCAGTCCATTCCAACACAGAATTAATGGGTGAGCAAGATGCTTCCAACCAAACTCATTGAGAGGATGGAAATAAAGACAAGTAACCCAGGAAAAGAGATTGTTTGAGAAGCCAGGGATTAAGTTAGGAAAGCTGGATCCAAATGAAATTAATCTGACCAGGGATGTCAAAAACCACAAAGATATTTGTAAGTACATCGGTGACAAAAAGAAGACGAGGGAAAATGTAGACCTACCACTGCATGAGAGGAGTTGGTCATAGAGAACATGATAAAGGCTAAGAATGTCTGAGAATGTACAGAATGTCTTTTTTGCTTCAGTCTTTACTAGCAAGATCAGCCTTTAGTTTCCAGGTACAAGGGAGAAAGGAAAAGAAGCAAGGAAGATATACCTTTGGAGGAAGAGGACCAAGTCAGGGAATATTTAAGTAATCTGAATACACATAAGTTCCATGGGTCCTATTGAGATGCACTCCTGAGTGCTGAGGGAATGAATAGACTGTGAGGTCACTCTCAATAGTCTTTGCTCATTTTGTGGTGTCTGAACAAGTAACCAAAGACTGGAGAAAAACATATATTTCTCTTATTTTCATGAAGATCTAGAAGGGAGGACTCAGGTAACTACAGAGCACTGTGTCTCACCTTGATCCCTGGGAAAATAATAGAACAGATGATCCTAGGAACCATTTCCAGGCACATGAAGGACAAGAAAATAATCAGTAGTCAGCATGGATTCAACAAGGAGAAATCATGTTTTGCCAATCTCGTACGATAAACTTATCAAATGGAATGAATGGCACAGTTAATGAAGAGAGGGCAGTGGATGTTGTCTTCCTGGACTTCAGTAAGGCCTTTGACATTGTCATCTATAATATTTTCACATAGAAGCTGCTGAAGGCAGGATGAGCAGTGAGATTGAACAAAAAGTACCTGCACACCCAAAAAACAGAGGCCTTTGTACTACGCATGATATGACACGTAATCAAGTTCTAGAGCCATTGTAGTAACTAGGACAAACAGGATGAATGAGAACCAAGTATACATTTTATATGACACTTATTTTGTTCTGGGATCAGTTAAAGACTAGTTAAAGATCATTTCATTTTCTACCAATTGTACAGCAACTGGAATCACCTATATTCAACTCTGGGCCTGTTCTGTGTCTTTCTCATTTTTACCATAATTTTCAAGACTAGTATAAGACCAGCTACATTGCCAAGAAATTCACAGACACACGGACTTACCATGTGATCATTACAGTTACCTTGAATTTAAAAAATTAAGTCAAAAAAGATTGACATTCTCCAACCTCTCATTGTGACTGTCCAATTTGAGAAAGATATTATAGTTTAGGTTTTTTCCCTGGTGCCTTTTAATGTTATTTTTAAATAACAGTTTTGTCCTTTCAGAATAGATGTATTTATATCCAAAAGACACTGCTATGCCGTCCTTTCAAGGAAATATGTTCTCATCCTGCTTCTCATCTAACACTTTCAGGTAAAAATTCTGTCCGGAGGTTTTGTGTCAGTGATAAAGGGTACATGCCATAAACAGCCACAAACATTGAGTAAAATTAATTTCATAAATAGAAATAGTAACTTTCCCTGAACCTGTAGAGGGCATTTTACTTCTTTTGCTTCTAAGCATCACTTTCCAATAGAAGAAAATTATTTTGCTAACCTGACCAAGAAATAGATGAGAAATACAAAGTTCTGAGGCATGGCACTTTTTGAATATAGTATTCTTATGAGGTAGATGTAAGTATGTAACACTGAATGTCCATTTATGTGAACTTTCAATAGTAGTTTGACACAGAGATATTTGGTTGTGATTTCTTTTTGTCAGCATTTCCATTTGCAGACTTGGATTCATTAATCCGTAACAGTGAAAAACACTTCTCTTTCCTTTTTATTTTTAAATAATATGGAGAATAACATACTTCACACGAAGTACAAGCAGAATGTTACTGATACTGTAAAATTCACAGCAAGGAAGTCTGTATATGTTTTTGGAATAATGAAGAAAATCTGCTCTAACAGATTATTTGCTTCAAAAGTAGTACCTGTAGTAAATTGGCAGTATAAAGAACTGTAAGACTACTTAGCAATGTGTTGTAAAACAACACTACTGCTGCTGGCTTGAAAAGAACTCTCAGGCATAAAAACTAAAGCTAGGCTAACATAAACAATCATTCCTCCTTTAATTCTTTAAATTATTAGATCAGTTTGATTGTAAATAGAATAGAATAGAATCATTCAGCTGGAAGGGACCATCAAAAACTGCTCCTAACCAAAATTTAAATTGTATTAATGAGGGCATTTTCCAGATGCCTCTTGAACACTGACAGGCATAGGGACCCCCTACTCTCTTTCTGCTGAAATGCCCTTCAAAAACTCGTCTCCAAGTCTATATCTCTGTTCAGCATTACTGTGTTGCCGGTGATGTTTATCTTTGTTGAACCTCATACTACTACTGGTTGCTCAATGCTTCAGTCTAACTAGATCCCTCTGCAAGATCTTTCATCCTTCCAGGGACCCAACAGAGCCTCCCAGTTCAATATCATCAGCAAACGTGATGAGGATGCATTACTCCCACATCCAGGTCATTGATGTTAAGGAGGACTGGTCGTAAGATGGAACGCTAGGGAATACTTCTGATGACTGCCAGCCAGATGTAACACTATTGACTATATCTTTTCAGCAATACTATTCAGAAAGCACTGCCTAATGCAGTGCAAACTTGTTTATTTCACAGTTGGATAATCTATCTAGAAGGATATGAGAGACAGTATTAAAGTCCTTATTAAAATCCAGAAATATATGTCCACTGCCTTCTCTTAAACAACCAAGTAAGTGTAGAAAGTGATCAAATTACTTAGGCAAGACTTCCACTTGATGAATCATGTTGTCTGTGAAATCTGAAGTAATTTTGTTATATCTAGATAGAAAATCCCAGTTTCATTTCCATTTATTTTTGTTCAGAATCCCTTTATGAAAGAATTTCACAACCGTTTAAAATAGATACTTCTTTTTAATCTGACCTTGCTCTCATGAAGATAGAACTGAGAAAATGTTTTTTTCACAAACGGAAAGATTTTTACCAAAGCGTTTCACATAATTTAGAAAGGATAGCAGCCATTTCTGAGCATGCTGTCACCTGGCAATCATTGGCAAACATACAACATGAATAGCAACATTAGCCACACAGAACAGACACATGTTTGGAAATATGGGTATTTGACAATTAGGTTAGTTTCACATAGAAATTTCATACAAAGTCTTTTTAGTGTTGTGTCAATATTCTGTAATCAACGACTAAATTAATATCCAATAGTACTGAGGAAGAGGTGAACTGTAAATATTTTCAGAAAACAAAATAGAAAGCATTTACTGAAATGAGAGCCATGGATTTTCCAAATTTATCTCAGTAGTTCATCCACTGATTCTGTGCATAGATTTCCCACTTTCTATTTAGCTTGCTTTCTCTCTATTTTCATTGAAATTTTGATGTAATTTTACAGTTATAGCTAAAATACAATGCTAGTTTAAACACAATTTTAATTGAACCCCCTTCTCTCGGTATAAGTAGAGAGTAAGAAGATCTTACTGTAACTTGAACGAATCTTGTAATCCAGTCTTATTTCGTTAATTTAAATAATCATTTATTGTTGCCTATGTATGATGTTAGATGTATTTCCAAACAACGTTGATGCATTCTACAAGATAAGTGCCTGAAGTCCCTGGAATGTCCAAGGAAGGAAGAAAGTAACTCTAAAAGCAGATATTAATTGTTCCTCAGGCATCTAGTCTCCATTGATTACTGGAAACACAGACATGTCAGGATGTTCTTGCAGGCATGTTTAAATGAGCCCTCCTCTGAGAACAGACATCAAATGAAGCAGTGTAATAAAACACACTTTGGCAGTACTGCCTGCCTTTCATAATAACCTAATTCATTGAAATGTTTGTCCAGAAAGAGGAGAAGCTGAATTCTGTTCTGTTTTCAACCGAGAACGAAATCAAAGCTTTTGCATTAATGGTGTATTGTTGAGTAAAACTAACTAACTAACTAACAAACAAACAAACAAAATAAAATGAAATAAAAGAGACACAACAACAAAAATAATGACAAAACAGCAATGAAGAACGTTTTTTATGCTGTACATAAGTCAGTAATTTTGGTTGTCAGTGAGGCTCAAATCTCTGTTTCACTCAAGAATATTTTTGCTCTCTATTTGCTGATTATCTAGTGTAATATACATTCAGCAGAGTGCAGAGTGCTGGGAGTTCCAGATGACTATTCCACTGTATGTCTTTGAGCATTCCCAGGTTCAGGGAGAAAATTTTGCTTTTCCTACTCTGTGATCAGTGTTCTTACTATGAGGCTATCTTTCTATGACAGCCCTCAGTGTGTCATCTTTCCTAAATCCCAATTTCATTGTTTTCTTCAAGAGGCAGGCATCCATCTCCACAGTCCAATCCTTTCTGGGTGACACAATTACCTTTCAGCTAAAGAAAGGGACCTACAAAAGTTAGCTACCCTGGAAAAGCAGGCAGACTGATTACTGTTTGACACTAAACTAAGTGAGCTTTAGGCAGTCATGTCCTGACTGAACTTTTCTATCTACTCAGAATCCCACTTACATCAAGAGACTGGAGAGCTTTTAGAAATGGGAGGATTTAGGGACCGGGATATATTTTTTGAGATAGGAGAAAAGCTGCTTTCCTCTGTCACTTCCTGTCCCAGAATAATAGCTGAATACTTCCTATCAGTTCTGTAGTAATATTAGTAATGGAGATACGAAAGCTTCTTAAGGCCTCTTCCATTTGCTTTGAAAGTACAAAGAGAAATTCACAAGAATTTCATTCTGTCTTCTAATTCTGTCCTGTGTTGTATCAGTATTTAACTTGATGAACTCATTTGATATTAAGGAAGATACATATAACTAAATTTTCACTGTAATTCCTAAATAAAGATAAATAATTAAACACTAATTTCTATTTTAGTATCATGCAACATCCTTCTGAAAACTTGTTTGTAAAAAGTGCTAAGGAAGTTGTGTGCAGCATATAAAAGAGGACAGAGGTATTGAAGCTATGCCTTGGTTCATAAAAGGTTTGTATATGCTGAGATTTATTCTATTTGACCTGCTCCACTAAATTCCATGCCATAGTTAAAGTTGTGTAGAATCTTGTGTAAATCTTTGCAGATTAAGGCTTTCCATATTAAAGGCAGAATAAAGGTTTAGGAAAAATACAAAACTATTAACATATATTACTGGGACAGGTTAAAAAATGGAAAGCCTTGACTTGTCTGCATACAGTAAGGTAAATTGTCTTGTTAGGGGGAAACATTTGTGTAACTTAATGATTAAAGACGTTGAACACTTTTTTTTTTTGCTAATTCTACTACTAGTTTTCTATGAAGCACTGAACCAATTTCTTAACCTCTCTCAGCATGTTTTTTGTCTTTCAAAAATGAGTATACTATATAATCTTTTGGCTTACCTAATTAATGGTTGTCTAGTACTTTCACATTCTAAATAAGAAAGTACAATAGAAATAGGAAGAATTATTGTTACAATCTCCTACCATAATTGTATTAAGTAAACAGAAGTATATGTTAATAAGCTATTCATTTTGAATTCTATATTAATCGCATTTGTTATTTTCAAATGTTAAAATGTAAATGAATCATCCTGAATGTCTGAAAAAAATATCAGTTCTAAATATTCTATGCTTAGAAGTCAAAACAGCATGCAACATTTCCAGAAACAGTAGATTTATACACTAGAAATGGGAGCTTGCATCAGAAAATCTGCAGATCAGAAAACCATCAAGGAATTTTACGTCATTACAAATTCCAATGCAAGTGGGAGATTTGTGAGCCTAATTTGCATTTTGAAATAAAAATGAAGCTTAAAAAGAAATATTTTCCAATTAGCTATGAGAGAAGTGCCTACATCTGTACCACATTTGCAAATCTTTAAATCATCTAACAAGAAACATTACTTTAACTAGTAAAACACTCTGTTAATTTGTGACATAATTAAGTATGCATATTCTGTAGAGGCTCAAAAATGTGTGTTTATTTAAATTTGAATGGCATTTATTTTGCAACTCCAGATATGTTATTAATAAACTGGGTGATTTAGAATCAATTTACATAGCAAGTAAAAATAACTAAACTCAAACCTTCCATTTCCAATATATTTTTAAGGAAGAAGCAACACACTATTTCACAGAATCACAGAATCAGAGAATCACAGAAACACCAAGGTTGGAAAACCTATTAAATTTCAAGATTTAACCCTAATAATGGCCAGTAATACACATAAAACTAGGTTTCATTATACTCTGTACTTCACATGTCAAACTGTATCGACTGCAGAAAATACGTATCAGGTTTTTTTTTTTTTTTTGTCAAATTCTCTCTTGATATTGAACTAGATGCATTTCAGATTAAATAGATTTATTTTCTATCATAGTACTCTTTTGCACAGGTCAAATAACTGAAAGAAACTTTGTAAGAGAAAGAGAGGTACCTAACAACACCACTGTATTTCATGGTCTATCAGCCTTTCTGTTACGAACCTCATATTTGATGCCTTTTTTACCATATAAGCTTGAAAAAGGAACTAAGGATATCAGCTCAAATGTTTGTTTGTTTGTTTGTTTGTTTGTTTGTTTTTTAAGACATAACAAAAAGCATGATAATTGGTAAATTGATTCTGTCCTTAAGTAATCAAAGATAATGAAATTGACAAAGAAAAAAATATTACTACTAAAACTTTACTCTTTAAAAACTCTATTAAATTTTCTGTCAAAGAATAATGCCAGTAGGGACAAAACATACAATTATTCTAATCGTAAATCTAGCTGTTTTTACAGCTAGTGGAAGAAAACCATTATAGAAGAAGCAAAATTTTGGAAACTCGTTATATATATTCTTTATTTGTTCTACCTACTGCAAGTTAAAATTTGTGTGATAGGCCTGGCCTTGCAGTCACTTTAACATGCACTTACCTATATTATCTGATGATATTCCATTCACAGTAAAATTAAAACTGAAGTTTGCAACTGAGAATGCACTGATAGAAGGCTATAGAAAATGTTGCTACCGTGTAAGAATTCCATCTGTCTTAATAAAGTATGAATGTCTTGTGAACCAGTCAAGATCAAGAAAAGCAAACATTACTGGTGTTCATTTCATAAAAGCAGATTTGTTATCTCCTGAGTTAGGAGTAAAGAATTTATAGGTGAGATAGTGTGCTACAAAAATGTATAATATAAATTATATAGTAATACAGTAAAAGTATAAAAATTTTCCAATATTAGTCATTGTTTCCATCGATTATAGGAGCAGGTCATCACTTCCTCAGGGTTTCCACTTCATATCTATGTAGATCACTCTGAAAGTAATGCCTCCTATTTATTTCCATGGAAACAACAGATATTAAGATATTAAGAGTACAATAATACTGTTGAATAAAGCAAATTCTTAGCTACAACATAGCGTTTTTCAACATAGTCACCACCATCAGCTATGCATTTTCACCAGCAGTGAACATGAGCATCCATGTTACACATGTAAAAATCTGGAAGGCCATCTGGAATGTGCCTTGTCTTTTGTGTAGCTGTTTGCACTGCTGAAATTCACCACCCACTGACTCACTGTGCTTGCATTCACCATTTGGTCTCCATAAATGCTCAGCAAGCATTGACAAATGTCAATGGGTGCCATTGTGGATGTAGTCTACCTTGATTTCAGCAAGGCATTTGATGTTGTCTCCCATGACATCCTTATAACAAAGCTGAGGTAATGTGGGATAGATGAGTGGACAGTGAGGTGGGTTGAGAACTGGCTGAATGGCAGAGCGCAGAGGGTCGTCATTGGCGGTGCAGAGTCCGGTTGGAGGCCTGTAACTAGTGGTGTTCCACAGGGGTCGGTGCTGGGTCCAGTCTTGTTCAACATCTTCATCAATGACCTTGATGAGGGGATAGTGGCCACCCTCAGCAAGTTTGCTGATGATACGAAGTTGGGAGGATTGGCTGACACGCCTGAAGGCTGTGCTGCCATTCAGTGAGACCTGTACAGGCTGGAGAGCTGGGCAATAAGAAACCAAATGAGGTTTAACAAAAGCAAATGTAGAGTCTTGCATCTGGGGAGGAATAATTGCATGCACCAGTACAGGTTGGGTGATGATCTGCTGGAGAGGAGCAGAGAGGGACCTGGGTGTCCTGGTGGATGACAGGTTGGCCATGAGCCAGCAGTGTGCCCTTGTGGCCAAGAGGGCCAATGGCATTCTGGGGTGCATTAAAAAGAACGTGGCCAGCAGGTCGAGGGAGGTGATCCTCCCCCTCTACTCTGCCTTGGTAAGGCCTCATCTGGAGTACTGCATCCAGTTCTGGGCTCCCCAGTACAAAAAAGACAGGGATCTCTTGGACAGAGTCCAGCGGAGGGCCACAAAGATGGTGAAGGGCCTGGAGCATCTCTCCTATGAGGAAAGGCTGAGTGAACTGGGTCTGTTCAGTCTTGAGAAAAGAAGACTGAGAGGGGACCTGATCCAGGTCTATAAATATCTAAGGTGTGGGGGGCAGAGTGGCGAGGCCGGACTCTTTTCAGGGGTGAGTGGAGACAGGACAAGGGGAAATGGCCAGAAACTGCAGCATAGGAAGTTCTGCACAAATGTGCGCAAGAACTTCTTTACGGTGAGGGTGATGGAGCACTGGAACAGGCTGCCCAGGGAGGTGGTGGAGTCTCCTTCTCTGGCGATGTTCAAGACCCGCCTGGACACCTACTTGTGTGACCTGCTGTAGGGAACCTGCTTTGGCAGGGGGGTTGGACACGATGATCTCTGGAGGTCCCTTCCAACCCCTATGATTCTGTGATTCTGTGATTTTTTTTCTGTATGGAAGAAATCAACGATACATTGTTACTCCATATTAATTTCGGTTTCAGACACTATCTTATCAGGCTGCCTCTCTGCTGTCATCTGTTGCACAGGAATAAAATGAAAGAGAATATTGGTGGGAAGGCTCATTCTCTTCTACTATACCATTAACATCCACCTTAGGTGTCATGAACCAACATAGTAAAATAGGAGGCATTACTTTCATAGCAGCCCTGGTATTAACATGGGTTGTAACTGTCAAATGTTGGCAGCTGGGCCTGCAGTGACGATCTGTGTGAGACAAGGCCTGTCTTACTCTACCCTCTTGAGGAAAGGGAATGAGAGAGCTGGATGAGAGTCTGGCAGACAGACAAGGTCAACCCGTAAGATCAGGCTATATTAAATATTATTTTCACATTTGTTTATAAATACTTAGAATAATAACTTTTGCAATAATTTTATTGATTGTTTCATATAATGTTTTCCAACTTCCTAGAGAACTGACTCTTATTTGTCCAGTTATAACTTTACTCTAAATAAGTCTTCCTAAGAACAGTAATTTACCTCTTTTCAGGGAATGAAAAAAGCAACAAATAAATCCCATTATTTCTTCATACGTAGATGAGACTATTTCATTTGAAAAAAACTGAGGTTTCTAGAATTATGTGTGTAAGTGAAGTTCTGGATGATGTTTTTATTATCCCTAGACAGTTATATTGAATTGTTTTACAAATGAACACTATCATTAGGATATTCAAAATCAATAGCCATTTTTAATGTCCAAATCAAATAACTTATATAGGACCTGGTTTCTAAAAGCTGGATATCAGTGTTTCCCCACAGTTCTTTTAAGTATTAATACCAAGCATATATAAATCAAACTGTCAAAATAACTGTAGTTTTAAAAAATGTATCTGCTTCAATCCTAATCTGTATGCTACCTTTAGGATTTCAAGCATCATTAGTCTTTCTCAGTTGAATAATGTATGTTTGTATGTACTTGATGTAATTTCTGTAGTACTTCTCCAGGCAGAGTATTGTCATTTAAATGCTGTCCATAGATTGTAATATAGTTCTGAACGGTTAAGATAAAACTAATAATAACAAATATTTCCATCTAATTGGAGTGCCTAAGCTGTATGTAAGTACTATGTTTCCTGTGTAGCTCCAAAGACTGTGCAAGTCCACGTAGGCATCATTATTTGCCATTCCTTTATCCACTGATGCCATCATTCTGTAATAGAAGGCCACCAGATTAGATTGGTCAGGCATAGTCTGCCCTTGGTGAAGTCATGCTGGCTATCTCAGACCACTTTCTCATCTCACAAGTACCTTAACATAGTTTCAAGGACTACCTGCTCCACTACGTCAAGCACAGAGGTGAGGCTCAGAAGTCTGTGGCTCCCTGAGTTTTCCTCTCTACCCCTCTTAAAAATATTTATATAAATAAAAAATGATTATATAATTCATATTTATATAATAATTTATAATCATTTTGGATTTTTAAGTTATTTTGGCTATTAAACTGTCAATAATGTTGAAACAATATTACTGTGACACTCTGTATTTTCACTTTTTTTTCTTTATTTTAACATTACTCAATAATAATTATTTTAATCCATTGTACAGATGGAGAAACTTTGTTCTCTATTTCTCATGATGTGATGTTTCCATTTTCCCTCCATTTTGTTTTATGTTGAATGTGTTAGTTTTTGGGTTTTTTTGTTAGCAGGGGTAATACTTGTATTAAAGTTATACTTGTATAACCTTTGAAATTTAAGTGTTTAATAATTTCAAGACCTATTAGTAAAAATAACTGAATCATTTTCACACAGAAGTGTTGAAAAAGATTTCATAACGCATTAGGGGATTCACTTCCACTGTTGCTGTATCCCGATAATAGCTCTAATTTAAGACAGGATTGCTCTACCGACACTGACCTTGGAAACATTTGCATTATCCTTAATCTTCAGGATGTTAAAATGTCTTTTCATGGCTCATTTTACTCAATTTAACATGTTCTCTATATACTATTGACCATAGAATCATCTTACATCATCTCAAGCACCTTGTAAGTCTCACTGGCACAATTTTAGCCTGGCTGATATCTTAATGTAACTTGACTAAAACAGTGCAAATTAATTACTATAATTATCTTTTATTCTTTGTTTCCTAAACTAGTTTTTGATTGCTTCAGAAATCTAGATTGTGTATTTCAATTTCTGTTGCCATATATTTCCACTTCCTCATACTTTTGTTATCATTAATGCTGTGCTAAATGATAGATACTTGTTTTTGAACTTAATATTTATTTCTTTACAGTACTGTCTTTGGAAATTGAAAATTCTGTAACTGAATTTCAACTTAATCAGGTATATATGTAAATGGAATTTTCTATTAAGCAATTTTCAACAAGGCTAGGCTAGCTTTTTTTTAATTATTACTATTTTTTTTTTTTTTTTACTGGTATTTAGAAGTGTACAATACTATACAGAGACTATATGTTATGTTGGGAATACTGCTAGTCATTATTTGTTGCTCTCTGTAAGTTATTTCCATAAAAAGATCATATTTCTGAAATTTAACGGCTCACCAGGAGTCCACTGACTTTGGACCCAAATGTGTTAACATTCACACCCTAGAAGTTAAGGGCTCATATAGCGTACTCCAGTGTGCAGTCATGTACTTATGTCTCACACCAATTTATAGGAGGGAGAGGAGGTTCTTCTGATATATATGTACTTGCTGGTGAGATAAAAACACAACAGGTCAAATGTTAATCCAACCGGTTTATTACAAGTCCTAGTCTCTTAGGGAGGTGGGGAAGGGAGGATGGGCAGTAGAAAAGAGATCTCTTGTCAGCATGTTCAATAACGACACTAGGTTGCAGGATTTGGTTATGCTTTTGTCTTGTAGACTTTCTAGCCTTTTTTTTCCGGCAAATATTGTAGACTGACTTTTATAAGACTCAGCTTACAATCCATTGAGTGAAAGTTTTTGACAGGGCTGCTGGATCCCAAATGATGCTACTGACATTTACAGTTAGCTCCAATCAATCTTAGTGCATATGCACAGCCTTTCCAGCTAATTTGAGGTATATATGTTTGTCTTAATTCAGAACTCTTGGAATTAAACTTAAAACTTAGTTAGTGGATTAGTTACACTGGCTACATATTGGTGCACATCCATGAGTACGAACAAGAAACTGATACATGCTTGTATAGAATCTGCAAAGATTCTATATTCTGCAAAGAGTCTGAATGTGTCAGTGCCTCAGGAATGGTAACTGAAATGCATGAAATGACATCATTTTCATTTAACTTTTCATTAACACTCTCCTGCTGGCTGGCTTATGTACTTTGCTGCTATCAGCAGATGTCTAGGAACCTTTTTTTTTTTCTTTCTTTCTTTTCTTTTTTTTTTCCTTTTCATGCAGCTTACTGAATGCTGAGACATTGTACTTTTAGCTCCTGGTTTCAGGTCAAACTCTTTGTCACTTTAGATTTCTCTCCATTTCAACATCTTGTTCTTTAACCTGTAACAGTAAGTCCTTTTCCCCAGAATTTCTTGATCATTACTGAACCTTTGTTTCATGTGAAAAGGAATAGGAGAAAAAAAGTTTAGAATATAGTGGTAAGTGAACAGAAGTGACTGCAAAGAAAGGAGGAAAATACTAAACTGATACACACACACATATATATACATATAAATAACAACAACGTTAAAATATCACAGCATAAAATTTCCAAAATAAAAATAAAAATGTTTTAAAATACATCAGAAATCTTATAGAAAAACAAGGAAGAAAAAGATCTGAGAATGAAGAAAAAAGGTTAATGTGCAGTAAGATAAATTTCTAAAATAAATAAATACATAAATAGAGACAGAGAGTCAAAAATAATCCATGCAAATAATAACAGCTGTTAGTAACGTTATCTCCTTAATAAGAACTTCTTTCAGTTATACTGATATAATGTGGGATTAAATGCTCAGTCACACTTATTCAATACCATCTTTTTAGAATATTTTGCTTGCTGCATTAGATGCCAGTTTCAAAGTGTCTCACCCTACATACAATCATCTGAGTGCTCAGCTTCCTTTTTTGTTACATTTTTCTCACTTTCTATCTCTTGAATCTTATTATGCTACATTTCTATTTCTATTTTTATTTTTACTTTTATTTTTACTTTTTATTTTAATTTTTATTTTTATTTTATTTTATTTTTATTTTTTTGGCCATTTAATCAATCTGGCTCTCGGTCGATTAATCTGTCAGCTCCCTGTAAGAGAGCTTACAGCAATGTAGTAGAAGCATTCTCTGGTTGTTAAGGAAAATAGGAAGGAAGGCAGTAGAAACAGGGGGGTTGGAGATTCATGATCCTTGAGGTCCCTTCCAACCCTGGCCATTCTGCGATTCTGTGATTCTGTGAAATCTTAGTTACTGGATGCTGTGTATACTGAGTATGCTGAGTATTATAGAAGGCCACAGAAACAGTATGAGTACAAACTTGTAAACTCATAGCATGTCTCTATGCAGCAGGAGGAATGAGTGTTAACCCCGTTTTCCAAAGGAGCTGTAATACATTAGGTATTCATTACTTCTTATTAGTTTATTTTAGCTCAGGTCTGGAAGCTGCTCTTACACCACACCACTGTGTTACCTGAACAAAGAGAATGAAGGAGAATACGAGAAAGAGACACAAAGACACCATCAGTTTCAAAGTTGTACAGCTTATTAACTCTGTTTCAATGTTAGCAGTAGTTGTTCATTGATCTCCAGAGCACCAAATCCAGTCACAGTACAAAGCAAGAGCTGTCTGTATTTTTCCTGCGTCCTGGTTAATGAGCCCTTCTGACTATGAAACTGTGGAGAAACAGTTGAGTTGCTCTACAAGAAGCTGTCTGTACCCTGCAAAGCTGCAACTTAGGCAGAACTAATAAGCTTTGCTGAAATGAAGATGACTGTGTGTACTAGGATGTCTCTCCACCTCACTCCCCAGGTGTTTTGGATCTAGTAATATAATGAAATTTTCTTCCTTACAGTGATGGATGGTATAACAGTTTAATTCTCTATTAGTGGCTTATTGCATGCCTCATTGTACATCACTATATTTATTTATTTATTTATTTTCTTACAATAGAAATATCTAGGTGATAGTAAGAAAGGATGCCTTTTCTGTCACAGAAAACAGGCTAGGGGCTGAGTTAACTGTCCCACGATCAAAGAACCCAGAGTTTTTGGCTAGACACCTGTCTTGCTCCAATTTATAGGAGGGAGAGGAGGTTCTTTTAATATCTGTATACCTGGCGTGAGATTAAGAAACAACGGTTCAAATGTTGGTCCAACCAGTTTATTACAAATCTTAATCAGGGGAAATGGGGAAGGGGAGAACGGACACTATTATGAATTAGGGTAATGGGGGAAGGGAAGGAGGGCGATATAAAAGATAGAAAAGAAGAAGCAAGGAGTCTTTATAGGCAGCAAGAGGGAGACAGTCACCACCATGGATCCAGCGAGGTTCGTAGTTCTGTCTTTGATCTTCAGTAGCGGTGGGTCGTCAGGCAGAGTTGTTCTGTTGACAACGACGATGACGAAGCACGACGAGGGACGACCATGGTGATGATGGCCCCTTTTCAATAGTTTCAGAGTGATCAAGTCAGCTGTCTTTGGAGTGACAGCTCAAATCCAAAGTGGTTGAGTCAGCTCTTCTTTGAGTGGCAGCTTCTGGCTCTGGGATCTCAGCAGAAACTCCTTTGTTCCCATCTTCCAGTCCTTGCCAGCAGATAAGAGGGAGCAGGGGTGCCCATCTGCATCCTGTTTCTCACAGAACACGATGGTATCGTTCCCCAATTTTCCCACACCTAGCTGGAGCTGTTTAGTCACAGGCCAGATCTTCCGCCAGTGAACACTCCTGAGCATTCTCATCTGCTCTTCTACAGAGCAAGCAGCTCTGGGGGAAGGGGCTTTCAAATGTTCCCAAAGCGATATTGATTGTCACACAGTTAGCACCCATTAGTTGCCTCCTCAACAAATCATTCAGAGTCTTATCACAAGAAATACCTGAGGAAGCAAGCTTTGAGCCAAAAAACAAAGAAGGATTCTCACAACACCAGCCTCCAATCCAATTATTCATTGCTTGTGCTTTCTGATCCCACTCAGTGTCCCTTACTGGCCCTGAAGGTACAGAGTAGAAGATCACTTGAGCTCCCGATCCTTGAACTAAATACCATAAAGTCCTGAAATCTTTTTTCATAGTACATAGGCTTGTCTGAGCGATTTCATCACTGCCCACCTGAACTACAAGTAATGGAAACTAGTCTGATGACCTAAACACCTTAGGGAGTTTCCTGGTTATGTCCCTGACCCGACCCCAGGAAGGCAGCACACTTCCTGATAGCCCAGGTCAGGTCTGCATATAGGGCCCTCCATTCCTCTGAGAAGGGAGTCACCCACCTCGACCACCCTTCTTTCTTTCCTGTCGGAGGCAGTCTCAAGGCGGGGTGATGACTGCCTTGCCCTAGGCTCCCTCCTAGCCAGAGGGTCTCTTGAGCAAGGAGGGACCAAAGCTTACAGTTCTCACCAGTAGACCCACCTCTCACACACACACATGTAGCACCCTATAGGAAATGTAGGCTGTGATCACTCACTGGACATCCCCCTTCTCAGTGAGCAGAAACAATAGTTACTCACCTAGTGTGTGTTTCTCTTTGAGGCTATTTAAAGCTTATTATCAGGTGTGAAGGTTAAGGGCGGGTGTTTAAACCATGCCTCTAATGTGCTAGCTCTGCCCCTGGTGACTCAGGAGCCTGCCCACAAGCTGCCAGCTCCCATCAAAAGCCCAGTGCTAATGCTAGCCTCAAAAAAGCCTTAAAAAGAGCTTTTAGGTTGGTCTTTTTACTCTAGATCTCTTGCCAGTGCAGACTTACCTGCTCAGAAGCTAGTCTCTGCAGTAAAAGAAAGATAGAAAAGGAAGATACACTGAGATATACTATATTTCCCAGGTGCCTCCAAGTGAACTCCAATTCTGGATGATGGGGATGAGGGTCTTCCGGGTTTCCAGAACCACAGCGAGCAGCTGGACATAGACTTCCTCTCTCTCCCATTTGAGTTATTAATTGTAACTCTGTTTCTTATTATTGTCTTTCATACTTTTACCATTTGTATTAAAATTGTTATCTCTCCTTATCTTAATTGGGTTGTTAGTCTTTCCTTCTCCCCAAAAGAGAAGAAAGGACTCCCTTTGCTCTGTCATGCTTGAAACCATGAACCCCCTGTTACACAAACTCACAACTACAGCCATCAAAGTTGACTACATGGCATTCACTCCGTGACATTGTATACTCACAGGTAATTTGGGATAGCCTTGTTAAAGACTAACAGTTTTGCATATGTAGATGATAATTAAAAATGTATAAGAGCAAACCAAAAATGTCAAGTGTGTTAAGTTTTGTTTTGGCGTTCAAAACTTGCCTCCTCTATAAGAACGATCTTCAATTTCTGAAGTGGTATGCAAGTATATATTCATCTGCTGCACCTTGTTTTAATTCATGTTCAATAAAAGTGCTATCTCACAATTAGATCAGAAATGCATAATTTTATATATAGATGGAAATATATATTACTTTATGTATCTCTTACCTTTGGAGTTTATAAGTCTTTTGGCATCTCTTTGCATGATCATTTTAAATAAAAATTATAGCTAGTAATGCACTGAAATTCTGTACTCCCCTTATCTTTTGGGAAAGGTACCACTATATGAAGTGCATGCTTTTATTGAGAAACACACATTCCTTAGAGCCAGATAAATTTTTCTTTTGCATTTTCTTTTCAAATTTTCTTTCTGTGAACTACTACACTTGGTCAGTTATGGTTTAAAGAGAATTTCAGTTCAGTTCATATGCCTGTACTGCTAGAAAGTTAAAAAAAAAAAGAAAAAGATGATAACAAAAATCAAAAGTAAGCCGAATCACAGAATTAAATAATTGCTGAGATTGAAGAGATATGTGAGGGTTATCTACTCCAATCCCAGGCTAGAGCCAACTTTCTGATGATTCCAATCACTTAATTCCTGTCGATCAAGTAGTCATATATATTAATTTATATTCATTGACTTGTGATGTCCAGAAAGAGGACAAGAGACGATGTGAACAAACCAAAACATGACAGATTCCATCTCAACACTGAGAAACATTTGTTTACTATGCAGATGACTATGAGTGCAGATTTCCTAAAGACATTGAGGAGTCTCCCTCTTTTGAGACATTTAAGGATCATCTGGACCTGGTCCTGGGACAGCGGTTCTAGGTAGTCCTTCTTGTTGAATCGGATGACCTCCAGAGATTCTTTCCCACCTGAATCATTCTGTAATTCTGTGATTGATTCTATGATTCTGTTGAGATATTCCCAGATATCTCTTCTCTTTAGAGAAGAGGAGGCTCAGGGGAGAACTTACAGCTCTCTACAACTACCTGAAAGAAGGGGAGGTGGGAGTTGGCCTCTTCTGTGTAGCAGTGATAAGACAAGGCCTCAAGTTGTGCCAGGGGAGGTTCAGGTTGGACATTAGGAAAAATTTCTTCTCTGAAAAAGTGGTCAGGCAATGAAACTAACTGCTCAGGTGAAGTTGTTGAGTCATATCCCTGGAGGTGTTCAAGAAATGGTAAGATAGTTTAGTGGGAAAGTATTGGTGGTAGGAGGACAGTTGGACTGGATGATCTTTGGAATTGTTTCCAACCTTGGTGATTCTATGCTTCTATGATTCTCTTCTCCAGGCTGAAACATCTCAGCTCTCTCAATCTTTCTTCATAGAATGGATGCTTCAACCTCTTAAGCATCTTTATTGAAATGTCACCACTAGCTATACGTCTGTCTTGTACTGGGGAACCTACAAGTGGACACAGTACACCAAGAGCTGAGTAGAACCATGTGCCCTCGTGCTGTTATTTTTGTCCCCAGTCAGAATTTTCTATTTGTCCCATGTCAGATGGTATTAGTATTATGTCTCCCCCACAAAATTTGTTATAAATTCTAAACATAGGAGAAAAATATCCAAGTTACAAACTTGTCATTTTTATCTTAATAATTTCTCCAATAATGGAAATGTTAATTGGGTTATGACAAAATGTTCTTAATCTACTCAAAAATCAAAACTTCCCTCCCCCTTCTTTTTTTTTTTTTCAAATCAGCTTTTGAAGACAGCTGTGATCAGAGAACATTAACAAAAAAGGCCAGAGAAAAATGTTTGAAAAAGAGAAAAAAGGGTTACCCCTTAAGGACTGATTGTAAATGAGAATATTTGTGATAGCTCCAAGAAAAAAGTTTTCTGTCTTTTCTTTGATAGGCAGCGTCCCAGGTCAGCCTGAATTCTGAATTGGATAGAAAGAAGTCCACCTCAGCTGGTGATTGAAGTGTCCTTTTTCTTCCTAGTAGTATTAACCAGTGCAGAAAAGAGTTGACAGAGAATCAAACAAAGAATCAAAGAGTTATTCCAAGACTAAGTTACACTGTTAAATCTGAAAACAAAACAAAACAAAATTTGGCTATACATTTAATACACTAAGAAAATAGAGAAGGCACCATTAAAGAGAGAAGCAGAAGAAGCACAATTAAAAACAAAACAAAACAAAACAAAAAAACAAACAAAAAAAACCCAATGGAAAAGGTACATCTCTGGAAATAAATTAGAGAAATATTTTTGATAGGCTTATTTTCTTTCTTTCATCTTTTATTTATTTAATCACTTATTTTAATTTTTTTAAACATAAATAACTAGCTTCATTTGTTCAGCCTCTCTAATGGTACACCAAAGAACTGATGTAAAACTTGTACATATAAGTACTTTCTAGGGATTATACTGAAAGTGTATGGAAGGCCAGGGTGGAGAAGAAAATCACAGAATCACTGGAGCTTGTTAAGAATGCTGTGGCTAGTGGCTGACATAAGTAATCAAAGAATAAGAAAGTATAAGAACACATGTATCAATCAAGCACAGATGATTAGATTTAGGCAATTCTCAGTGGAATGACAGAACATCTTAAAATTCGGTTTGAAACTGCTTACATAACTTACAACATCTGGGCTTCAGTTTTCAGACTGAACATCTTGGGATGATGTTAGTTTCACTTTGACTGAAAATTTTACTAATTCTCAAGCTGCAAAACAAAATTCGTAAGAAATGAAATTCTTCTTGCTGTTACACTTGAGCTATTTAGAGTTATATTGCTTCTATGAATGTTTATATTCACCAGTTCTATTCAGCATTCTTCTATTATTCTTTTGACTAAAATGCTTTTCCTTTTCCTTTTCCTTTTCCTTTTCCTTTTCCTTTTCCTTTTCCTATTTCCCAGTCTCATTCATTGGTTTGATCAAAACGCAAGCTGCTGTTGAAAGCTTTGTTTGTCTTCTTTAGCATATTCTGAAAAAAAATAGTTAAAAATGTATGAAAGAACAAGATTACCATTAAAAACAGAGCACTGGTACTACCATATCAATAAAAGAGTACTTTATTTTTTACATGTCAAAAAATATAATTTGAATTGAATGAACCCTGCATCCCCAAACCTCTATGTGGGGACCAAGGAGGTAAATCCCTCCCCACTGTAAGGGCAGAGCAAGTCCGAGAGTGCCTCCTTAGACTGAATGAATACAAGTCTATGGGGCCGGATGGCGTGCATCCCAGGGTCCTGAAGGAGCTGGCTGAGGTGGTTGCCGAGCTGCTCTCCATCATATTTGAGAAGTCGTGGCTGTCAGGTGAGGTCCCGGATGACTGGAGGAAGGGTCACGTCACTCCCATATACAAGAAGGGGAGCAGGGAGGACCCGGGGAACTACAGGCCGGTGAGTCTCACCTCCGTGCCTGGGAAGATCATGGAACAGATCCTCCTGGACAACATGCTCGATCACATAAAGAATGAGCATGTGATCCGAGACAGCCAGCACGGCTTCACCAAAGGAAGGTCATGCCTAACTAATCTTGTGGCCTTCTATGATGGAGTGACGGCATTGGTGGACGAAGGGAAGGCGACTGATGTCATTTACCTGGACCTGAGCAAGGCCTTTGACATGGTCCCCCACCACATCCTCATCTCCAAATTGGAGGGAAGTGGATTTGATGGGTGGACGACCCGATGGGTAAGAAACTGGTTGAAAGGCCGCAGACAGAGGGTGGTGGTCAATGGCTCTATGTCCAGGTGGAGGCCGGTAACAAGTGGTGTCCCCCAAGGGTCTGTCTTGGGACCGGTGCTCTTTAACATCTTTATTAATGACATCGATGAGGGAATTGAGTGCACCCTCAGCAAGTTTGCTGACGACACCAAGCTGAGTGGTGCGGTTGATACGGTGGAAGGAAGGGATGCCATTCAGAGGGACCTCGACAGGCTGGAGGGCTGGGCTCGGGTGAACCTGATGAGGTTCAACACGGCAAAGTGCAAGGTTTTGCATTTGGGCCGGAAGAACCCCAGGCACCCGTACAGGCTGGGAGGAGTGGTCCTTGAGAGCAGCTCGGCAGAGAAGGACCTAGGGGTCCTGATGGATGAGAGACTGAACATGAGCCAGCAGTGCGCTCTGGCAGCTCGAAAGGCAAATGGGATCCTGGGCTCCATCAGGAGAGGGGTGGTCAGCAGGGACAGGGAGGTGATCGTCCCTCTCTACTCGGCTCTTGTGAGGCCCCATCTGGAGTACTGTGTCCAGGTGTGGAGCCCTCAGTACAAGAAAGACATTGAGATTTTGGAAAGGGTCCAGAGGAGGGCGACTAAGATGATCAGGGGGCTGGAGCACCTCCCCTATGAGGACAGGCTGAGGGAGTTGGGCTTGTTCAGCCTGGAGAAGAGAAGGCTGCGGGGTGACCTCATTGCAGCCTATCAATACCTGAAGGGAACCTACACCCAGGAGGGGAGTAAACTCTTCAAAAGGGCTGACAACAGCAGGACTAGGGGAAATGGATCGAAGTTGAAGGAGGGAAGATTTAGGTTGGATGTTAGGGGGAAGTTCTATACAAGGAGAGTGGTTAGGCCCTGGAACGGGCTGCCCAGGGAGGTTGTGGATGCCCCGTCCTTGGATGTGTTTAAGGCCAGGTTGGACAGGGTCCTGGGCAACCTGATCTGAATGTGTGTGTTTGGTGGCCCTGCTAGGCAGGGGGGTTGGAACTACATGATCCTTGAGGTCCCTTCCAACCCGGGTGATTCTGTGATTCTGTGATTCTGTGAATTATAAGAATTGAAATGCTGCTGCCTATGTGCTTTATTCAATGTGTAAAGAGGAGATTATGTCTCAGGCTTGTCCAAATGACATACTAGATATTTGGTAGCTTAGAAGTAGCCAAGAAAAGCTTCAGGATTTTTTGAACTCCTTCTTCTCCTGTGAGGCTAGGCATTTAAATTATTTAGGACAATCTACCCAATAAAAATGTTTTATTGTGATGAGGACTTACAACTATTCTTTCAGAGAATGGAACAGTTTTCTTTCCACTTTCAGAAAAGGTTTAACACTACCCTTCACTTTTGGATTCCTTCTATTCTCTAGTATCAACGTGAGCATGAAGTGCAAGATCTGGCTAAATTTTTTCTCTCATATGTATTAGAAAAAGAAGAATTCAAAGAAGATCACTGAAGAGCAGACTGAGCACTGTCGACAATTCTGCTGCTGTACTTAAGCATACAAAACTCATGGGAGTGTAAAGAGAGAGCACAAGAAAAATCCTGTACATAACCTAGTAGGTAAGGAATTCACTTGAGAAAGAAGTATTCTTATATTTGCTCCAAGGTGTTTTCTTTTTTACTTTTTAATTTGGTATCTTTAGACAAAGAAATGCAGTTTGTGTAGCTTACTGGGGTCACACCAAAAGTACTTAAAAGGAAAATCCCATATATCATTCAATTTCATAACACCTTTGAGAATTTTTGTCTCATATTTTGGCTCTTTTGAAAAATTATAGATGACCTACTGACTCAAGGAAAACTATTGAAGTCGTGCTTCTATGACAGTAAACAACATCCAAGTATAGAATTATGGGCCAAGGAAGTGACTTTTACTTGGGGATTTTATTTTATTGATTATTTTATAATATTTACTTTTATTATTTTATTTATTGTGGATTTAAAATGAAAAATAAATCTAGGAGGCAGGATTCCTAAAACATACAATTTCAAGCAAAAATTTATTTTAGAATTGGAAATGTTAGAGAAAAGAAGAAGCAACTTGTTTTTCTGTTAATAATTAATCCTATCAAAAAACAATGGGTACATACTTACAGCTTTGTATTAGATACACAAGCAGGTATGCATATGGCTAATTGCAAAGCAATTTAAAAATGTAAATAAACACTTGCATATTTCTCACATACTCTCCTGCAGAATGTTTGTATAGTTATAATAAGAAATAGCATTCCCTCCTGCCTCAGCTAGTAAGCTGTGGTCTGAATGTTGCAAACAGTTCCTGTAGCTCAGAATTAATTATAAGTTATTATCAACATTGAAAAATAGAAACTGGAATAAATCTGAACATTGCAGATGATAAAAATGAACAAAAACTAACCAAACCAAACAAAAACAAACAAACAACAACAAAAAAAAAAAAACAAAAAGAAACAAAAACAAAAGAACAAATCATACTTATTATGCACCTACGAAGAGTAGATTTTTTTCATTTATTATTAATCATCTATTATAAGACTTTTTTCTTGTGTTAGAATAAAAAAGAACTACGGTAAGAAATGTTCCTTACTCTATCAACCACTGTAATTACATATATTTCTTAAGATGTGCAATCTCTTCTGTTGCTACCTAATTCCTCTGTTTACCAATCCGGATATTTTGGGACTGCATAGAATGACAGATTTGATTCTGTTCAGGCCTATCACAGGAAAATAGAAAATACAACTGATTTCAAAGATAGTGATCAGGAAAAAAAATATTGCCAAAACCCTAACTTGAACTAATTATGTTTCATATGCAAAAAAAAAGTCAAATTTATGGCTCATTCATTAATAAATACTGTAATTTGGAAGCAAATCATGCATCTTTAGATAACCCAGTCCTAAGATTCAATGAGAAAGCTTAATAGTTTCTGGAATATTTGTAAGAATTGCAAATACAGATATTACAAATAATAAATTACAAATATTTCCTGATAATGAATCATCACTTTCTGGTGGCTGCATTAATTGGCAGAAAAGGTATTCCTGAATCTTTCTTTACTCATTCTATATACTGAACTACCTTTCTTACTGAAAATGAACATAACAAATCACTAGTGAACAAAATAGAAATAATAGAAAGAAAACACTGCCACTGTTCTTTTTATTTTGATCTCCTGTTCATAATAGCTATCGTGAAGTTGAAAGTTCTAAGAATGAATTATTCATATATTATTAACTAATGTGAATAATCTGGAATTACCTGCCTAATGAAGCTGCTTTATTATTTCATAATTTACGAATAATGAAAAATTTCAATAATATTAATGGCAATGAAACAACTGTTGCATGAAAGTACAAGGAAATCATTTAGACAGAAAGACTCTCTTTTCCTAATTATTTGCAACTCATAATTCACACCTGCTCTTCCATCCTTTTAAGTTTAAATGAGCACATATTATTCCTTCTAAGCACTGCCATCAGTAATGGATATAAAAAATGCCAGTGTTTTCAAAAGCTGAAATGACATATGCAACCTTATATCTACATAACATACATACGAACTACTTCTGCTGACTCTTATATTTGTAAGATGGGATAGAATCACAATATATCTCCTCTCCTCTCCTCTCCTCTCCTCTCCTCTCCTCTCCTCTCCTCTCCTCTTCTCTTTACGTCTCTGTGACTTGAGCTGAAATTACAAATATTTTCATTTAAAATCAAATAAAGCATTTCCCTGTGAATAAAATAAAGGGGAACAGTGGTTATGTGCAATACAGAATTCTCATGTTATAAAAAAGTTGCTAGCTCTTGAAGAAATAAATACCAATACTTAAAACATAGGTATAAAGCTCATATCTATTACAGTATTTTGTACATTCTAACTTGTAATATTTGAATAGTCCTACTGAACTCAGTATGATTATTATATTCTTGTTGCTCAAAATTTTGTGGTTTTCCTATTCACATTAAGCATGCTGTTAAATCAAAAATAAATCCATTATCTATTACATTTAAATGGTTGCAAAAAAACCTAGAAAAATAATGTAACTAAGAGAAGGTATATAGAATGATGTTATCCATCATATATCTTTTCACCATCACATATCTTTTCACTCTTTCAGAATTAAATGGCTCTGGATGGAAAAAAACAGAAGGTGAACACAGACTATGAGATGAGAAGTTGGCTGAGGTGTGAGGACATAAAAAATGGTAAATATATCACATCAGCCAGGTATGTACAACTCTACTTTTCCTAGAAGTAATCTATGGGAATCCCAATGACACTTTTGCTGCAGTCAAGAATGTGTTAAAACAATGAAGAGATTCTGAAAAATTGTTTTAGCTACATATGTGATACAGAAAACTTTGTTGTATAGCTGTGCTACCACAATCATTTAAGTAATGTGAAATATGGCAGTTACTAAATTCTGTTACTGTGAATGATGTTAGCATTTTGACATGACATGAAAGACTTAAAAACAGTGACTGAAAAAAAAAAAACTATTGGAAAAAAAAGATTAATGAGATTTACATAGGTAACGTGAAGGAAGGCTTGACTCTTAGGGAGAAAGATATGCATATATATATCCATAAGTAATCTCAAGTTTAAGGAGGACAAACTAATTATCTTTTGCCAAGTGAGGGTGGAGACCAACAGCTCTTTGTGTTATGGAGAAGAGGGGCACCTGCTACTCTCCTCTGTGAAGCCCCCACAAGGGAGAGGGGAAAATACATTCCTGAGACCCAAGCAAGACCCCAGGTAAGCTGCTGGTGCCCTGCTGCTGGTGCCCCATTCCTCCCAGTAGGGACTGAGGGATGCTAGTGACTCCAGCACTTGTCTTTCTGAAGAAGGCTAAAATGGTCTCAGAAAGTGCCCCAGAGAAACACTGGAAGGAGGAGCATAACACCAGAAAAAGTGGATAGAAACTAGGAAATAATTTTTTCTTTGACATCTTAAAAAGGACAATTAATGGGCCATTCTTTAATAATTTGTTAATGATAAACTTCTTGTTCTGTATGTTCCTCTCTGCCTGTAACTAGGCTCTGGGTGTTGCAAGAGCTGTTGAAATGCTCCTTGACCTGGTGTCAGAAGACTCGTGTCCTGACTTATTCAGGGCACATGCCTCAAGGAACTTGAACACTGTCAAAGAGTAGCTTCTAGGAATTAAGGATGAAGAAAAGTCCCATAGTCTCATAAACTCTTGAAAAAAAGGGAAGACACCATTCTCATAGCATAATGACTCTTATTCCATTCTCTTCCTGAGGCCTTGCTTTTTGCCTGAGGTTTCTAAATACTTATGGACTATCTTCTTCATAGCAAACTCTCTTCAGATACAAAAAAAGCTTTACTGGGCCATATTTATTATGGAATTTTAGCAAAATTAGCAAAATGCAGTATTTTAAGAAGAAAATGAAGAAAATTTTATGTAGTAAAGAGGAATATTTTTACTTACATCCTCAAGAAGACAGTCTGATTTAAAAATCCACCAAAATATGCAAATTCTTTCCCCAAAACAACATGACTTTGAAATGATATTTCATTGTTTGTCAGTAAGAATTTTTTCAACATGAATTATGAGAGATTGTACTCAATTTTAAAGACTGAAGCATATATTTCTATATACTCAATGAGTAAAATCACAATTTGGTGGTTTATGCTATATATGTATTCATATATAGAAATGAAAATCATTTAGTGTTGTTTGAATACTATTTAAGACACATGCTTATGGAAGGTATAATTACTTCCACAATATATTAGCATTATTATTAGAACCTCTGAGCTGAGCAGTTTTTAATTACATGAAAATTAGGTCACAAGGGGTCTCCCTTGCTTTACTTTTCTGTACTTACTAGTAGAGCTATCTAGCACAACACAGTTTTCCTTAGAATAAATCAGAGTGTTTTTTCTTGTCTTAAAATCTATAATACTAATTGAAGGGTAAGTTATTCTATTCTGAATATTTTATTACTTATTTCCCTTGTTTAAAGGAAATATTTTTTTCCTTAAATTTAACTTGTCACAACATGATTAGAGAAATGAAATGCTCTTAATAATATATACATTAAATACTGATATGTATGAGGGCATTCATTTAATAAACCTTTTTTAATCAGATGAGTGAGGATATTCTGCTCTTTGCAAATATATTATAGGACTTGGACCTATTATGAAAAATTCTACGTCTGGATAATATTAAAAGTTTTACTAAAACAAAGAGGATTAAAAAGAACATTTCATGATTACTTGAGCAAGAATGACTTATTTTAAAGGAATAAAACCATTTCTTGTATACCATAGAATTATGGAATGCTTTGGGTAGGAAAGAACCTCAAACATCATCATGTTCCATATCTCCTACCACAGGCAGGGTTGCCAGTCACTAGATCAAGTACTAGATCAGATTGGCCGAGGCACCACCCAGCCAATTACTTCCCTCTTCTGGCTGGCCTCCTCTCTCCTGGTGGAACCCAGGATAACATTGGCCTTCCAGGCTGCAAGAGCATCCTGCTGGCTTATGTTAAATTTTTCATCTACCATGACCCCTAAGTCCTTCTCAGCAGGGCTTCTCTCAAGGATTTCTTCTCCTAGCTTGTATACGTATCTGGGATACGTATTGACCCAAGTGCAAAATCTTGTACGTAGATTTGTTGAACCTCATTAGGTTCACACAGAATCACAGAATCACAGAATAACCAAGGTTGGAAAAGGCCTTCAAGATCATCCAGTCCAACCATCCACCTATCACCAATAGTACTCACTAAACTATGTCCCTCAACACGATCTCCAAACATTCCTTGAACACCTCCAGGGTCAGTGACTCAACTACCTTCCCGGGCAGCCCATCCCAGTGCCTGACCACTCTTTCAGAAAAGTAATATTTCATGACATCCAGCCTAAATCTCCCCTGGTGCAGCTTGAAGCAATTTCCTCTAGTTCTATCACTAGTTACATGAGAGAAGAGGCCAACCCCCAGCTTCAGGTAGTGATAGAGAGCAATAAGGTCTCCTCGAGCCTCCTCTCCTCCAGACTGAACAATCCCAGCTCCTTCAGCTGCTCCTCATAAGGTCTGTGCTCCAGACCCCTCACCAGTTTTGTCACCATTCTTTGAACCTGCTCCAGGGCCTCAGTGTCTTTCTTGCAATGAGGGGCCCAAAACTGGACACAGTACTTGAGGTGTGGCCTCACCACAGCTGAGTGCAGGGGGACAATCACTTCCCTGTTCCTACTGTCAACACCGTTCCTGATGCAAGCCAGGATGCCACTGGCCTTCTTGGCCACCTGGGCACACTGTCGGCTCATGTTCAGCCGAGCATCAGTCAATACCCCCAGGTCCATTTCCTTTACACAGTCTTCCAGCCACTCCGCCCCAGGCCTGTAGCATTGCCTGGGGCTGTTGTGGACAAAATGCGGGACCTGGCATTTGGCCTTGTTGAACCTCATCTAAATGGCTTCAGCCCAGCTATCCAGCCTGTCCAAATCCCTCTGTAGGGCCTCAGTATCACCAGGCAGATCAACACTTCCTGCCAACTTGGAGTCATTCGCAAACTTACTGAGGGTGCACTCAATGCCCTCATCCAGGTCATCAATAAAGATATTGAAGAGGACAGACCCAGCACCGACCCCTGGGGAGCACCACTTGTGACTGGTCACCAGCTGGATTTAGCTCCATTCACTACTACTCTCTGGGCCCGGCCTTCCAGCCAGTTCCTTATCCAGCCAAGAGTGTACCTGTCCAAACCATGGGCTGCCAGCTTCTCCAGGAGAATATTGTGGGAGACAGTGTCAAAGGCTTTGCTGAAGTCTAGGTAGGCTACATCAACAGCCTTTCCCTCATCCACCAGACAGGTCACTAGATCATAGAAGGAGATTAGGTTGGTCAAACAGGACATGGCCTTCATGAACTCATGCTGGCTAGCCCTGATCCCCCAGTTGTCCTGCACATGCTGCATGATCTCCCTCAAGACATTCCGCTCCATAAGCTTCTTTGGCACTGAGGTCAGGCTAACAGGCCTGTAGTTCCCCGGGTCCTCCCTACAACCCTTCTTGTAGATGGGAGTCACATAGGCAAGCCTGCAGTCTTCTGGGACCTCACCAATCAACAAAGAGTGCTGATAGATAATGGCAAGTGGCTCGGCTACCACCTCTGCCAGTTCCCTCAGCACTCTCGGGTGCATCTCATCCAGCACCATGGACTTGTGGCAGTCCAGCTGGAGTAGTAGGTCTCTGCATCCTCCTGAATCGCGGGGGGCTCTGTCCACACTCCAATCAAGACTATCTGGTCAGGGAGTGGACAACCCTGAGGATAACTAGTGTGACCTTTAAAGACAAATGTAAATAAGGCATTCAGAACTTCTACCTTTTCCTTATCCTCAGTGGTCACATTCTCAGTCTCATCCAGTAAAGAATGAAGATTCTTCTTAGTCCTCCTCTTACTGTTGATGTATTTGTTGATGTAAAAGGGTTTCTTGTTCATTTTTACCCCAGTGTCCAGGTTGAGTTCAACCTGGACTTTTGCCTTTCTGATTTTCTTTCTGCACATCTTAACAACTTCTCTGTACTCTTTCTGAGTTTCACATGGGCTAACCTTTCAAGTTTATAAAAGGCCCTCTGGATGTCATCCTTTTCTTCTGCTTTATCAACTGCATCACTCAACTTGGTATCATCAGCAAACTTGATGAGGGTGCACTCAATCCCAACAGTGATAAAGATGTTAAAAACTACGAGTCTCAAGACTGTACCCTGGAGGACACCATCGCTCATTACTGGCCTCCACCTGCACATAGATCCATTGATCAGAACCCTCTGGCTGCAACATTCCAAATAATTCCTTATCCACCAAATAGTCCACCCTTCAAATCCATATCTTTCCAACACAGAGGTAAGGATATGGCGGAGGATCATTTCAAAAGCCTTGCAGAAGTCCAGTAGATGACATCAGTTGCTTTCCCTTTATCCATCCATGCTGTCACATCATCTAGCCATCAGATTGGTCAGGCATGACCTTCCTTTGATGAACCTATGCTGGCAGTTTCAAATCACGGCTTGTTTCTCATGCACAACAACTTCTCTTCCAGAAGGTTCTGTTCCATGGTCTTCTCAGGCACGGAGGTGAGGTTCACTGGCTTGTAGTTCTCTGGGTTCTTCTTCTTCCCTTTCTTATAAATGGGAGTGATGTTTCCCTTTTTCCAATCCCTGAGGACTTTGCCTGACAGCCATGACTTTTCAAATATAATGGAGAGAGGCTCAAAAACCACATCAGCCAGCTTCCTTAGGAACCTGGGATGAATGTCATCCAGCCCCATGGAACTGTACACATTCTGTCTCATAAGTTGGAATTGGATTTGCTCAGCCCTTACAGTGAGATGGGGGGGATCTGAATAGAGATTCAGATTCAGGGATGTGAGGTTCAGGTATATGAGAATTCTGACTGTCACTGAAGACCAAGGAAAGGAACACCAGCTAAGGGTATTGCTTGATGTGTCTTCTTCTAATTTAGATTCTCCTGTACTTATATTTAGGGCAGAATATATGACTTAGTTTTCATCATATTACACAATAGCTTATATATGATCACAAAAACAAACAACAAACAAATAAACAAATAAATATTCCTGTCTGGTATTTTCAACTTAATTTATTCCTCAAGAGGAAGAAAACTTGCCAACAAAAATATCTTGTTTTTCCCCTTCTTGAAGCATCAGTTGACTAATATTATCCCAGATAAATACTGACATTTTCAGTGATGCTGAGTGAAAGCAAGGATGTTGAGTCACAGTGAAGTGCTTCTAAAATGTGTGCAATGAAAACAATTGCATCCATTTTAGATATATTAGATAAGCTGAAAAAAAAGAGCATATATTTTCAAAATTGAGAAGGCTGAAATTTCTGTCAAGATAACTGCAAGTCTTTAAGATAAAATATGAGTTGAAAAAGCATTGAATTTTTGGTGTTACAAAGAGTATTTATGAATTTGAATTTAACAATAAACTCAAACGTTTCTGAAATGCTGCTTCTCCTTGAAAGCCGGCCTTCTCTCCGAGACAAAACAGCTTCAAACAGCTCACCTGTTAAGGAGGAATTTAGTTTGCTGCATCTATTTTTGCAAAAGTTCTTAGAAGTCTTAGATCCACCTGGGATCTTAAAGCTGGTTGAGAGCTGGATAAAATACTTTCTAGTAAGAAAAGAAATACAGTCTAATAGCACTAGTTACCAGGCAAAGCATGATTGATCCAAGGAAAGCAAGTTCTGAACAAAATGTGGCTAAGCTAGAAGAATAAAAGCGTGATATTGAATCATAGAATCACAAGGTTGGAAATGACCCATAAGATCATCTAGTCCAACTGTCTTCTCATCACCACTGTTGCCACAAGCTACTAAGCCATATCTTGCAGCTCCTCTTTCAGATGCCTCTTGAGCACTGCCAGGGATGGTTACTCCATGACCTCCCTTGGCAGCCATTCCAGTGCCTGACCACTCTCTGAGAGAAAAAGTTCTTCTTCACGTCTAACCTAAACCTCCTCTGGTGTATTAGCTGCTCCTCTTCCCCACCGAAATGAAAACAGTTCTACAAGCAGAAATTAGTTATTCTATGAATATTAACTTTTTCTATTGCAATGATAGGATTCTTTAGAAGAATTATTTTTGTTTTATGCTGCATATACCTAAAATGGTTAACCACTATAGGCTTTTGTCAAACAATTCCATTAGGTTAATTAGGAATTTTGTCAAGAGTTCAGGCTCTTGTAAAATGTCTTTTTTTTTTTTTTCCCCTGCATTTCAAGAAGTCCATTAGCTAAAATGTACACTTTGAAGTAGAATCTGAATTGAAGAGGACCAAATGCTGAAATTCTTACTTCAGCATGGACAGTGAGAACTTGTTTTTTTGAAGGCTTCAAACTATAAAAAGGCAATTAGTTTATACTGAAATGTTCTAATTAGAGCCACACTATGACTGTGACACACTAAGCCAGTCTGTGACTTTTAACAGTAGCTTTTTTGTTTCAGCAAATACTATGTCATGTCCTGGAGAATGACTTCCAAAAAATAAACAGCAATTAGCTGATTGCACTTATACACCTGAGTATGTCAAATTCCTGATGACAAAAAAGCAATAGCATAACAGGTTTATTTCAGATACAATTAAGACCTACAGTGATGGGGCAACCACAGCTTTTCTGTGAAAACAGTTCCAGTGCCTTACCGCCCTATGAGTAAAGACTTTCCTCCCAATATCTAATCAAAATACCTCTTTTAGTTTATGTCTTTTAGTTTTAATTTCCCCTTGCCCAAGCTGCAAGCACACACTGCTGGCTCATGTCTAGCATTTCGTCTGCTGGAATCTCCAAGTCTTTCTTCCCAGATTGGCTCTCAAGTTCTCCCAGTCTGTGCACATATCTGACATTTCCTAAACCAAGGTGCAACACCTCACACTTACCCTTGTTGTAGTTCATTAAGCTTGCATGGACTCACTTCTCAAGTTTGTCTAGGTCCCTTTGAATTACATCCCTTAAAGTAGGTTATGATATGAGCTTTTACTGAGCCCATGGAACTTCACTTACGCAGATAGATATAGATCATTAGATTCTTTAATGATACATAAAAATATCCTAAGTTTTCTGAAGAAAACAAGAAAGTATTCCATAAATGATTTAATTGATATGAGATATGTATACTAGTTGAAGAAAATTGTACAGATGAACCTAAAGTGTGCACAGTCTGAGTTTTAGGGCTATTTTAAAAATTATAGAGTGATAGAATCGTTAGAGTTTCAAGGGGTCTTTCAACTAGTCCAACTCCTTTGCAAGCAACAGCGACATCCATAGCTAGATTGGAGTGGTCAGCACCTGGCCCAGCCTGGTCTTGAAAGTCTCCAGGGACAGGGCATCCACCACCTCTCTGGGCAACTTTTTCTAGTGCCTCTTCACCCTCACTGTAAAAGGCTTTTTCCTTATATCCAACATAAATCTATCATCTTTTAGTTTTAAAACATTTTCCTTTGGATCCCCTTTTATATATTTCATACAGTAAGAGTACAGTGACTGAATAGCAACCATCTAATTAAATACTCTTAGTTGACAAATAATTTTAGAATATCTAAAAAAGACTGAGTTTCTATGCCAGATGGGTAGGATCTTTATCATACAATTCTTTATTTAACTGATGGTAGCTTTAAATAACCTGGCATGCAGAAGGCTGTCTGAAACAAGTCATCCACAAAAATAGATATTATTTGGAAGTGGTATGGGGAGTACTATTGTATGTTTCTCAAAACATAAAGGTTAAAACTGACAGTTAGATGTAACAGGATGACAATGTCATTAGAATTCCTTAGTGATGTCTTAGAGAACTTTTGGCAGCATATCATAGAGTGAAGGAATAATGATTCAGTATGCTAATTTTGGAAAATTCTGCCTAAAGTCTGAACTACAATATTGCAAACAAAATTCTATGTGGCTCCCAGAATTAGAAAACGAATATTTTTGAGAACTGATCTGCAGATATTGATTATAGTCTAATGTTGGTACCTGTTGTATACAGGTTGGTATAAAATTTCAGGATTAATTTGTGCAGTTCATGGATTTTCAGATTCTATATTTGCATTGGACACTAAGTAGTCTATTAGAGCAGAATAAAGCACACAACGCTTGCAATATACAAACTTCATAATGATGCTGATTTCACATTTAATTTTAATGAGCTCCATATTCAGAAACATTCAGTGATAGGAGCTCAGACATTTCAAAAATACAAATTAGTAAAACTTTAAGAATTTTCAGATTGTACATAATCTAGTATATTTTTATAACATGGTAACCTTTGTTTAAAACAGAACCTGTGACATTGATTTTCCTGTCCTTCAAAGTAGTAAAAAAAATGTTGGGAGTAAAGAGTCACTTTTAATATGAAATAATATTTACATGCAGGTTTATGCTGAAATAAAAGAAGGTTAATTAATTCTAATTTAAACAATGAATTATATTCTATACAATTAATTCCATTTTAAATGTAGTTAATTATCACCAGAAATAACACTTATAAATTAACTTCATTGTTTTTTTTTCTCCTCTAACCAGAAGAAAGTAGTTTATTTTTTCTATAAAAGTATTATTTATTGAGTTTTCCTCCCATGTTTAACTTGCTTTTGTTGTTAAATAATTATTTCTTTGAGATATTTAATCCTATGTTCCACTGGAAAAGTAACTACTTACTTTAATCTTAATAACAGAATTCTAACTCTTGCTGTAGTTCTGTTTGTTTCCTTCTTTCTGCCATTTGAAGTAATATCTTTACATTCTCTCTCTTGATTTTGGTAAATTACTGCATCATTAACTAGAAGTCAGAAAATTCACTGTTTAAGCTAGACTGCTCAGCTTCTTCTTACATTCTGTTCAGTGTTATCTGACACTTTCTTACTGAAAGAGCTGTGTTTTGAGAGATAAAAAAAAATAATAAAAAATTGGCCAGTAATATTAAATTAACACTGTGGAATTCTAAAGATCTGGTTTTATCCTTGTCCTAAGTTAGTCCAAAAAATTTGCATACATACACACATGCAAGTGTTGTTTTTAATTATTTACATAGTACTAGACCTTGTACTGTTTTATTACCAACATGTTTCATTATTTGATTAAGCACTGATCTTTTCCGAACTCCAAAATGTTGTTTGTATGTGCAGTGATTCAACAGAAGTCAGCAACTGATGAATAATTTTCATATGCTGCAGTTTTCACAGTTGGTGGTTACAAGAAAGGAGTTTTGATCCAACCCCAAAAGACCAACTTTACATGTATTATGAAGGCAAAGGCCCCCAGCAGAATTAATCTCGCTTAACTTTAAGCATTTACTTTTGGTTTGATTGTCCTAACCTCTGTTTATGCTCAACAGAGGGAAGTACCTGTTTCATGGTTCTTTCACGGTCCAAATGTCAATGTTCTCTTTAGAATGAGAAGAACTGTAATGCAGAAGTTTTACCCATGCTCTTTTTTCTACAAGGGGGTCTAGGAAGACAAGATGTGCAAGTCTACACAAGTCTAAAAGTAAGCAAAACATCTCCTGCTGCAGGACTTCTTTCAGCTTACCGACAATAAGAAGGCCCTCTTCTCTAGTTTAGGCTTCCCTCATCCCCTCACTTTTTTGTTCACTTCCCACTAAAAGTTCACTTCCTACCAAAAGTTCAAAATGCAACATGAAAATTCATGTGAAAAATACTAATATTTCAGTGATCATCATGTATTCTAGACCTGTTTTTATTCTTTGGCCCATGTCTGATGGAGATATTACTACATTTGTTGACGGACATGGATAAAATTTCTGTACCTAAAGAGAGAATATCACAGTATAAACATAGTGTCTTCAAAAGGGGAAAAACATGAGAGGAAGTAAAATGCAGGAGATGCACGGAGATGCTTTGGGAAATAAAGTAATACAAACATTTACAAATCATGTAAGACTCTCTTGTTATAGTAACTATTGTTCAATAATATCTACTAGATAAGAACTGTTTTATGAACATGCATCCAGGCTGCAAGAATGGACCATCATCAGTCAGTCATGCAATATGTGAAGTGCTGCATTTTAGTCTACAGACACTCAGCTGCTTCTCTTGATGGGATAACATGATCAAAGAGGTTTACGCACAATATTTTCTTTTTCTTTCTTTTTTTTTTTTTTTTCTTCTTCAAAGTGGGGAAAATGTTGGACTTCACAGATTCAAAAAAAAAAAATAAAATCATTTGGAAGTTGTTATTTTAGCTCCAATTATTGGATCAAACTTACATAAATCATTCAGTACAGCTCTCATAAATTTTCAGCTGCCTTCAAGCTGTGAACACTTAAGATTTTCCCCTTTTTAAATGTCTATGTTTAATTAATGAGCACATCTTCCCTGTATTCCATAAATGCTTGGTTTCTTTTTATTTGACACGGTGTGCAAAGTTTATTACTGTCCAGCGTAAAAGTGAAAGGTTATCATTCATAAGTTAGCAGAAAGTGAAATTTATGACCCTCAGACATATAATTTAAGAAGAAGCTGGACAGAAAACCTAATTCTGAAAGTTCCTTCATAAATAATTCATTATTTTCTAGAAATAGCTCATGAGATCTTATGATACTTCATAGGCTCTAAAGTTTTCACTATCATGAGTTATGTACTGCTGCAGACCTAAGTTAGCACTGTAAATATTTAACAGTATTTAAGAAATACTTAAGAAATACAATTGAAAAAGACTGCAAACACAGGCATTTCACCCCACAATGCACATTGTCTTAGTTTATGTTGTATTCTCAGATTTTTATAATTAGCTGACATACTCAGCATTCAACTTATCTGCCGATTTATTAGAAAACTACTGACAATGTTACGGTAAGATTTCATAAGGAATAATAGATGCAATTAGTTTTCAGATTCTTTCTCTTTCGGCAACACATTTGAATCTAGAGCATGAGTTTGGGGATTTAGTCTTCACTTGTGTTTCACTTTTTTTCTGCATTAATTGCGACAGTTCAAAGTTTAATTTTTATTTCTTATCTATGATTATGCAGAATAGTGAAATAGCTTTGTGCAGTGGTTGTTTAAGCATTAATCGAATTTGACACAAATATCGTTAATGAGATTCTTGCAAAAAGCCTCCCTTAGAATTCATTGTTTTAACTATTTTTACTGGTGAAACCTGATTATTAGTGCATATCCGGAATTCAGACTCAGAACAGGGGAAGAGAAAATTTAATGCAGAGAGAAAAATAAATGACAGTTAAGAAAGATAAGTATTAAGTCCATAAAAAAGACCAATATATTTTATATAAAGTAATTATAGGTTTTACAAATACATAGTACATGGAGCATGTGATACTTTTTCCTATTTTCTATGTCAACAAAATGGTTGAAGAGAGAGTAAAAATAACTGGAAGATCTATCAACTAGCTATTTACATTTTACAGATAAGAAGGTATCAGATTTCTCAACTAAGAAATAGGTTCTTTACTCATGCTGTCTTCTTATTAATATGATGTTTCTTGCAGCTGACCAAAAAAAAAAAAAAAAAGAAAAAAGTTTAATGTGTACATTCATATTCAGGTCTTGAAACAACTAAAGATTAAGCACAAAAGATGATACATTACACATTGTCTTTTGCCCTTCCTCTAGTCTCAGTTAACTGCACTATAACTGCATTTTTTAAAAAACTGTTTTGAATGTTGATTCTTCAATTTTGTATTTTGCATTTTTGGAAATATAGATATATTTTTCTCAAATACTATTAACAAAGTATTCTTATGGGGAATTATTAAGAATAGGATAGTCCCTCGCAGTTTCTCCAGATCTTGAAGAATAATCAAGTACAGAAATAATCAAGTACAGTCTTCAAAAAAAATGCAAGATGAAACAAAGTTTGCTGTTTGGAAATGATCTCTTTGTTTTCTGTTTTTTTTTGTTGTTGTTGTTGGTGGTGTTCATTTGTTTTTGTTTGTTGATGTTTTTTGTTTTGTTTTGTTTTTGGTTATTTTTATTTTTCCCATTCAAAGACTTTTACTCCCATCCTCTTAATATCACCATATGTGATTCAGATGCTTGTGATTTTTATTTGTTGATAAAGAACTTTTGACAGCTTCAATGGCATTTGTGGTTATGCAGGAACATGCAAATAACCTCTAATCCATCAAAAAATTCTTCAGCATTTATCTCAGAAGTCTTTGAAATCATTAACTAAATTACCAACTTCCAAAAAGTATTTCAAACTCCCAAGGTGTGACCACTGTTCTGACAGAGAACAAAAATTTCAGAGTGTGTTGTTTCCCCCACACCTGACCTGACAAGTCTTTGTTAGTAAAACATCTATCTACTTCATTATTATTAACTGCTTTTTGATTGTCAGATTACATGATGTCCAATTGTGTCCATGGGCTTTTTTGCAGAGCAAATTTTTTTCAAATATCTAGAAGAGTTTAACAGGAATTCTTGAACTGCATCCAACATTTATATTCAATAATGTTTCTGTACATTCAACTGTAGATATTTATTAAATTTTTCATTATCTATAAATCCATTAGATTATTTATTTAACTTAAATTTGCAGTTTAATTATTGTCTATTAGAAGTCATGCTGTTAGAGGTATTTTTAAAAGTGTCAGGATTCAGGTTATCCTCTGACTAATCAATACACAGTTCAAGAATGTTATGGTCTGAAAATTCACTTTAACCTAGGAATGAGTTTATTCATCCTGTATCAGCAAATTTTCTGTAACAAATGTCTCTGAATTGATAATAATTTGTTATTCTTAGAACTATTAGCTAAGCAGAACTGCTGCAATTCAGATTTGTTCCATGGAGCTTAAAGGATTAATTTAGAAAGGATATTATCAATCTGATAATTGGATTCATTTTGTAATTAGATATAATCCTACCAAGACCTGATAGACAGCAGAAGGACCAGAATAAAATGTAAGGGCCTGCTTCTGAAAACCCAGCTCAAGACTTTGTCTGCAAACCTCGGATAACTGCATTAGAATATCTAGTACTTGGATAACTAATTCTTCTACATGCAGGCATGAATTGAAGGATTAATATATATTTTTTTAAAGGGATATAAGAAATACTTTAAATATATATATATATATAAATAGGGTAATCATAACTAATACATGGAACATAAATATAGTAGTTCTACAGTCTTTTTTCTACAGAAAGAAGAAAGACTTGCCTTTCCTCAAGTAACCTCCACTTAATTTTAAGGTTTATAAGGCCTTGTACTGAGACTTAGGTTAGCTGTTTCCACACATGCATGTAGGCTCTTCTGCACTAATATCCTATGTTGCTTATGCTACAAGCCAGTCACATTGCCCATCCCTTAAACTACTCCTCTGTCTTCTCAGCATGGCTCTATCTACTTCACAGTCTTCCTGCTCCTACAGAAAACTCCAAAAGATGTGTTAACTGTTAGAATTGGAAAATAAATTTGAAAATAATAAGTACCATCTCCCATCAGACAAAAAATGAATATGCAACTCATTCTATTTTCTCCTAGCTTGAAGGCGACTGATAGAAAAACTAGTTTTCTTGACCTCTGAAAGTATAAGAGATAAAATCTATGAACTAAAGAACTCTATGATTATCATGTTACCTTTTCTATGTGTAAAGAGAGTTTGACAGAAACAGAATACAGCAGTGTTTCACATGTTATTAATAAATATTTCACCCACAGAGAGCCCCTAAAACTCTAAGATTTTTTATGCATGACAACGAATTATTGAATATGAGTCAGTTAGATTGCAGATGCCCAAAGTACACACCTTGCACACTTTTCTGAGAGATAAATCAGGAGCCTCTATTTAAATGGATGGAACAGTGTTCTAAAAATAGAAGTCAGAGTCTAGTTTGTTTCTCCGGAAGTATTTTGAAAGAGTGTGATTACATTTTCATCAAGTTAAAACAGGAGCCTAGGATCACTGTCTATCTGCTTGACTCTTCCCTGTAGAACACTTCAGATCATGACAACTTGCAGTGTATATGCAACATGAAAATGGAGAATAAAGAAAGATAGTATTTAATAACAACAACAAGACCTACTTGACTCTGATCATAAGCGTATTTTAAGAGATTCAGCTCTTTTTTTCCTCTGTAATAAAATATGTATTCTTAAATTCAGTTCTATATATATTTTTTTTTTCTGCAAGTGTACATTTTCTGATTTCAGTCCAGTATTTGTATATAGTTTGAGTAACAAAATGAAGGATCATGGTATTTTAAATTTCTGATCTGTCAGATTGCTTTTTCATCCTCCAGCCAAATGTAGATGATTTATCAGCTGAATCTGCATTTTTAGCTGCAGTGGCAGATAAAATGAGATCTATTACTGACTCTCAGACGTGCCAACCATCAGCACTCAATTCTCTAGCATGCTTAGTATATACTGAATATAAAATAAGTAGAGCAAACCAAAAGGACTTCTAGTTCAGATATTTCTGTCTAGAAGGTAAGGTCTTACTCCATTTGCAACACCAAGCATATGGTCTAGACTTTTACCCGTGGACTTTACTGAGATTGTAATATGTGGTAGATTGGCTCTTTTATGGAAAGTTATGACATCTATTGTGCTGCTTGAAATTTATGTGCCCCTAAAACAGCAAATCAGAAAGGACTGTGATTCTAGGACAACTCTAAAATTAATTCTTAATTAATTTGAAATGAAGTATGTGGATAGTTAATATTAAAAACTGCCTTCCTCTCTGTTTTCTTGCAGGAATTCTTTGCTACGTGTACATGCATTTCTTAATGAATGTAATTGCATGTACGAAGGAGTATAGAAAGAAACATCATGACAGCACTGAAAGTGTGCTTTTCTTTTTATATCATTTCAGTACATATAAAGATGCTTTGTATTGTTAGTTTTTCCTAGTAGTATTTTGTTTTTAAATAACAGGAAATAATCTTTCTTCAATAAAATGAAAAAATAGCTAAAATATTAAGAATATCCCATTAAAATTTGTGTTAAAATTGCAATTTAGATGAAATGAAAATACCCTATTACTATATTTCACAACTATAAGAGCTTTACTAGAGAAAATATCTAACTTACTCTGTTACATTATTTGTATCAATGCACTCTGTAAGGGTGCACATGTATATGCAGTACTGAACAACAAAGGAAAATAAAATAAAAAAAACTATTAATATTTAATACATGTTTTATTAACAAAGTTACAATTATCTTTATAATCTGTGACAGTTTTGGCCATAGTCTTCTCAGTTTCTTTTAGACATTATCATATTTTTTTCATTTCATATCATTTTTACACCTATAGATAAAATTTTCTATTTTGTATGAGAAAAATAGAACACTGTCAGGCTAAAAACTTTCAAGATAAGCTTGCTAGAAGTTGCAAAGTACCTTAAGGACAAAAGAATGAAAACAATACATTTTTTCACAAAAATTATTTTCACATATGAAGCTGCTTTGTGCACAGGGAACAAAATACATCATCTGTCTGTTGAAACTCTATTGCAAAGGAGTGTGATGGACAGCAAAACACAATGCTGATTATCTTGTTGACAGGTACTTCTAGGAACAATAAGTTTCAAAGATGCCTTTAAATATCAGTAAATATACATTCATTAGTATATTTCTGTGATAGAAATGAGAATCTTCAATACTATAGGCCTGAAATAATTAGTTCAGTTATTTGTCTGTTTTACAACATTCATGAAAGAAGCTTTAATCCTTATTCCTGCACACTTTTTAGTCTATTGCACTTTAATCACTTGCAGCACCAAGAACAAAGGTTAGGAGTTAAATTTTTGAATAGATTGCTTCTATCTACTTAACTACCGCTGAGACTCAGGGAGAAAAAGAGAGTCTACATCCTCTGGAAGAAGGGGCAGGCTACTTGGGGAGATTACAGAGAAGTAGCTAAGGTGTGCAGGGAGGAAGTTAGGAAGGTGAAAACCCAACTTGAATTTCATTTGGCCACTGCAGTAAAAGACAATAAAAAATCCTTTTATAAATAAATCAACGGCAGAAGAAGATCCAAAGAAAATTCTTATCCTATACTTAATGCAGCAGGGAATGTGGCCACTGAGGGCAAGGAGAAGGCTGAGGTCCTCAGTGCCTTCCTTTACATCTGCTTTTAACAGCCAGATCAGATATCCTCTGGGCTTTTTATGCTCCGATCTCGAAGTCTGGGACACTGCTCAGAATATGCCCCAGCGATTCAGGTGGAGACAGATTGCTGAGCCCCTCTCAGCCATCTATCAGCGCTCCTGGTTAACTGGAGAGGTCCCAGAGGATTGGAGGCTTGCTGATGTGACTCCCATCTTCAAGAAGGGCCGTAAGGAGGATCTGGGGAACTATAGACCTGTTAGCCTGACCTCGGTACCAGGGAAGGTTATGGAGCAAATCATCTTGGATGAGATCGCATGGCACGGTGCGATCCAAGGGGTCAGGCCCAACCAGCACAGCTTCGTGAAAGGCAGGTCATGCCTTTCCAACGTCATCTCCTTCTATGACTGGGTGACCAGACTAGTAGATGAGGGAAGGGCTGTTGATGGAGTCTACCTAGACTTCAGCAAAGCCTTTGACACGGTCCCTCACAGGCTTCTTCTGGGGAAACTGGCTGCCCGTGGCCTGGGCAGGTGTACCCTTCTTTGGGTAAGGAACTGGCTAGAGAACCGTGACCAACAGGTAGTGGAGTTAAGTCCAGCTGGTGACCCGTTTCAAGTGGTGTCCCCCAGGGGTCAGTACATCTTGTTTAATATCTTCATTGATGACCTAGAAAAGGGCATAAAGTGTACCCTCAGTAAGTTTGCAGATCATACCAAGTTGGGAGGTAGTGTTAAGCTGCCTGAGGGTAGGAAGGCCCTTCAGAGGGGTTTAGATGAGCTGGATCGCTGGGCTGAAGTGAATGGATGAAGTTCAACAAGGCCAAGTGTCGGGTCCTGAACTTTGGTCACAACAACCCCATGCAGCATTATAGGCTTGGGGATGAGTGGCTGGATGAGTGTGAAGAAGAGAGGGACCTGGGGGTGTTGGTTGATGCTCAGCTGAATGTGAGCTGACAGTGTGCCCAGGTGGCCAAGAGGGCCAACGGCATCCTGGCCTGCATTAGAAATAGAGTGGCCAGCGGGAGAAGGGAGGTGATCATCTGCCTTTACCCAGCACTGGTGAGGCCGCACCTGGAGTACTGTCTTCACTTTTGGTTCCCTCACTACAGAAGAGACATTGAGGTCCTGGAGCATGTCCAGAGAAGAGCAATGAAACTGGTGAGGGGTCTGGAACACAAATCTTATGAGGAGCAGCTGAGGAAGCTGGGATTGTTCAGTCAGGAGAAGAGGAGGCTCAGGAGAGACCTCATTGCTCTCTACCACTTCCTGAAGGGAGGTTGTGGTGAGGAGGGATTTGGCTTCTCCCAGGCAATGAACAGGACCTGGGGAAATGGCCTCAAGTTGTATCAGAGGAGATTTAGATTAGACATAAGGAAGAGCTATTTCTCTCAGAGAGTGGTCAGGCACTGGAATGGCTGCTCAGGGAGGTGGTGGAGTCGCCGTGTTCAAGTCGTAGTGTTCAAGAGGAGTCTGGATGATGTGCTGCATGATATGGTTTAGTGCTTGTGGTGGCAATGGTGATGGGAAGATGGTTGGACTAGATGATCTTATGGGTCGTTTCCAACCTTGTGATTTTATTATTCTATGATTCTATGATTCTATTATCTACCATTTTAAAATGTTTTGTGCAGTGAGAAGATATTTATTCCATGGTCAGAATCACTTAAAATGCAGATCCACATTTTGTGTTATTCTTTAGATTTGATAAATTCAATAGTGTAAAATTTAGTTTTGGGAAAACAGGAAACCTACAAACCTGTCCTTGGTTTAGATTGTAAATTCTGTACAGGCTTGTATTAATTAATCCAAACATGATTTCATTGAAATAAAAGGCAACAGATCTTACAAGATTCATGTGGCAATATGACATATAATCAGAAGAGTTGTGCATAGATTAAGAAAAAGTAGCTTACTTTTTTTTCTTCTTTTTTTTTCTTTTTTTTCTTTTTTCCCTTCTCTGTACTTCTGATGTGTGCTAACTGATTTAAAAAGACATTCAAAGCAGATCACGGAAGTTCAATTACCTTTGAAAATTCTGAGTCTTACTAGCAGCTTTATCTTATTTCAGCAGAAATTGAAGAGGATGTTTGTAAAATGCAACCAGTAACAAGATAACCAGACTCATCTTGAAAAACAAACATAAAGTATCAATAATTATTAGTATTATCAGTAATCAATAAATATCTTTTTTTTTTTTTTAAAAAAAAAAAAAGCAGTATTCAGAAAGAGGCAGGAAATGGTTGAAGATCTGATCAGAAGAAATACACGAGTTTCTTCACATAGTGCCTAGTCTATAAATTTCATATACATGAAAACATTTTCATATGAGTCTGGATTCTGGTTATAAATCACCAATAAATAAATCCCACTCCCAGACTTTTCTATAATGGTAAAATCACTAATAACATAAAGCCAAGAGAAATATTCTTGAAGGTCCCTTTGCAGTGTATGGGGGAGGGTATGTGCTATAGCACTACAACACCGTGTATCTCAGAGACAGTGGAACACTATGGTAGTGATTATACTGCTAAATAAAGGAGGACTGGAAACTGATCCATGGTTCAAATCCAAAGGACAACACAATGGTTTGCACCCACACCTTCTCCCAGAAGAGAAGGTACTCTATGGCAATTTTTTGTTTTTTAAGAGAGCCATTTATTATAGCTCAAAAAATGATTCTGACAGTTAACTGAGAGTTGAATACTATGGCTAAGGGATCTAGCACAGGTAACCTTAGATGCTGTCTCGGTGGTTAATTTGGGACATGATGTAGAAATGGAAAATAGATTTATGATAAGATTGATCCTGGACTATGTTCAGCTTAAAAATGAAATTCAGATTCAGGCGAATCTGAATGTGTTATTAGCTGCTACTTGAAATAAGAGACCTTGGAATAGCATGGTTTATAGGAAGAAAAAAATCTCTTAGGTTTCTTAGGTGTATTCTAATTTTCTTAGGTGCATTCCAATTAAGTTCCTCATAAGCTCAATTATTTATTTCTTTTATGGTTGCTGAGCTCAGACAGCATTCAGCATTAATATTTTTTGCCAAATTACTTTTTACAGTATTATGTTAAATGAATTTGACTTTTATCAGCTAATATGTAATCTTTCATTTCAAACTACAGGGTGTAAGTAGGATTTTTAAATGGAAACATGTTATAATATACAACTACACATTATTGCAAATTCTTTCGTATTTTGCTCATATTGAATTCCAACTAAATATATCAGAATCTTTAAAATGGCTAAACCACTTAACATTTTACATACTACGTAAATTACCATAAAAAAAAACAAATTGACAAGATTGTATTTTTTTTCTAAATATTACTCATATTGTAATAAATAGTTAACAAGAATATTTCACTGTCAAAATTATAATAGAAATTAATATTGTAACTATTCTGAACCATTCTGATTATTTCATATTGATACTGCACCCTTCACATATTGAAAAGTATTTTCCAAATGGGGTCATTTAAAAAAAAAAAATTTCTTCTTTTTCAAAAAAGAAGAAATTCTCATATTCTGAACAATTGAATTTCCTAAAATTGCTCATTCACTACTGGCAGTCTGGAAAGAGGAAGAAATCATATTGGAATTCTTGAGTAAATAATAAATTCAGGAAAAGTTTGCTGAAAATAAGGTAAATGTGTTTTTCCGGTTGCCTAAATTTACAATTCTATTCCTTTATGTATTAAAACCGAAGTAATAAGCCCAGGCATATCATGTTTTCTTGGATGGGAAAACTTGCTTGTATACTTCGTAATGTAAATACATTATCAGAAGGACAAAATTAATATTTTCAACAAGAATAGTGTGAAAGAAATTGTTTAGGATATCTAAGAATCTACTTTTTCAACTACTATGTCTCAAACATAATGCAAAAAGCATTATATAAAAGTACTGAGAAAATAAAAAATAGCTTAAATGCCTTACCTTATTGTGCCACAGATATGATTTGATGGGATGCTTTTTTTTTTTTTTTCTAACTCACCTGGGCTTTTATAAGCATCTTTTCAAATTAGTTTGTCCTTTCTGACTTTTGCTCCTGAAACAATGCTTGCTAATCTTGTAGGCTTTTGTAATAACTTCCCTCAATGTCAATTTCATCAAAACTCATTTTATAAATAAACCTAACAAACTAAACTTATTTATTCCCAGACCTTTTTATGGTGTCTGTAATACAATTTCAGCTAAGTACAGAATCCATGTATGTTCTCAATTATTTATGAAAGGAAACTGGAAATTTGTTCGAGCAGTCAATAGAGTTGGAAGTGACAGCACTCTATTAAATTATTGGTGATGCTGCTTTTGAAATAGTAAGCTTGGCATTCTTTCTCCAAAGTCTTCACTACTGAAGAGATATAGAGCAATTGGTAACTTTTAGTGCACTTTATACAGTAATAAATCCCTTCTTCATAAGAATAATTTACATGTGTATCTGTCAGATGTATTAATCTTGAATCTATTCTTTGGCTGCTTTCTCTAAATCAATTCTTAGTAAAATGGCATCTACAAGTATATTAGACACCTTTAATGTCCCAAGGATTTATTTTTTAACATAAAATAACTCATCTCATTCCATATAAAGGAAACACTTGGACTTGGATCAACAAAATCCCTTGTGCAAAGATAGATCTTTTCTCATATACTGTTAAATGTAAGAAAGTTTAAAAATTCCTTTATGTTAAAGAACAGCTGGAGTTTATAAAGCTCTGCCTGGGGATGGATGAGGAGCCAAGTGAGTGTTTATGATTCAAGGAAGAACAGAGAAAAATGTCTGCTACAGGTCACCTGACCAGGCAGGCTGATGAGACTCCCTATAGACAGAGAAGAATAACCTCACATTTGCTGGTCCTGATCATCACTTTGATTATCTTGTTATTCGTTGGAGGGAAAATTCAAAGACTGGAGTCTCCAGACCTCAGAGGCTAGACAAATGAGCTGAAAGGAACATCATGAAGGAGAAGTGTGAAGTGCTGCACCTGAGGAGAAACAACCCCAAGTATCACTACAAGCTGGGGGGCAACCAACTGAAAAACTGTCTGGCAGAGAATTATCCTTGCAGAGGATCACTAAAATGATGGACTAGAACATCTCGCTATGAGGAAAGACTGAGAGAGTTGGAAACATACAGAACAGAGAAGAGAAAGCTCAGGGAGGAGTTTGTTTTTGAGGAGCTGAAAACTGAACAGAACACTGCAGAAGTGATTTTAATAGAAAAAAAAGTTACAGAAAAGATTGCTTTCCTTAGATTTTGGGTTGCACACTACGTAATACAGTCCAGGAGGAAGATGACTTTCCTTACTGACAAGAGAGTGTTTCTGAAAGATGCTTAACCCACCAGGACCCCCAGGTCCATTTCTGCAAAACTCCTAGACTTGCCCCCCCTACATAGTTGGGCAATTTCTATCTATCCCTACTGGGTATTTAATCTCTGTTTCCAACTCTTATAGTTCATTTTTGTTTCTGAGCTCAGTCAGGCATGCCACGTCTACTGTTCTAGTACTGTTAAAGTGGAAATTGACTGTTCTTATCCTTAGAGGAGGTTTTCTTAGGAAAAGAAAGGGCTTTCATAGGCCCTTCTCTAAAAGGCAGTAGCCCAGAAAAGCAGTTTAAATCTACTATGATTCTATCCATTTTCTTGGAGTCACTGCAGGAAAAGTTGCCCTTTACATCTGCAGTAGATTATTCAGTATTTGCGAATAATTATCTTCCTCATATTAATATCTACTTGAATCACGCAGTAGGTTATTATAATGTGTTAAAAATGAACAATTTCTTTTTTTTTTTCAATTTTATTTCAGACATTTATATGATGGCTATTTTTTGTCAGATTTTTGTTTATTTTTAGACGTTATGTAACTACATAAGTATAGGGGGGTGATACATCCGGATTTTGCAAATTATTTTGCATTAAATGTTAATGTCAATTGGAGATAAGATTTACAGCATTTTGCAATTTTCTGAAAAGATTCATAAAAGATTTAAAGAGTGATACATCCAAGCATTTGAAAAAAAAGCATGGTGGGATTTGTTTCAAAGTAAGGCATCAAAATTAAATGTGTGCATGTACATATGGCTTGCAAATTCTTTTTGTATTTATCAAAGATTTAGGACTCACTTCAGGCACTTAAACACACGTCTTTATGACTAATCAATATGCACAAGTTTATTACACTTGGTCTCAAGCTGCCTTTTCAAAAGGTTGCATTGTACCTAGTAGGTCTGCCGGAAATCCCATGGTTTCATTGTGACGCAAATGACAGGTAACAGAAACAAGCTGAGACTGAACACAGGCAAAGATACCAGAAAGTCATTCAGCTCATCTTGCACTTAATTCAGTTGCACATGCATACATATACAGCACGGTTCTATACCAAAATTTGAATCTGGATCAAGAGCCTACATTTAAAGCAAACATCACAACATTCCCTTACAGTTGAAGCGTACAAGCAAATACATAAATAATCAAATCCTCCAGTGATTTGTGTATAACGTGGACATCAGATCCTCAGAATTATATTTTTTACTTCAGCAAGTGCTATATAATGCAAAATTCATGTTCAAATGAAAAACTGTTTGAGGATTTGTATTTGTGATATTCAAGTACATGGGATGAAATTCTACAAATTAGGTGGCTTATTAGACAATTTATCAGATTTTGCTGTCTTTTTATTTATTTATTTATTCGAAAAAATTCCAAAAGTTCATGACAACAAATTGCCAGTCTCTTGGTTGTAGATACTCAGGTAATTTTATTAGAGAAACCATATATATAAATGTATGAAATTAAATATTCGTGTGATAAATCTGACAAAAGTTTCTCAAGAACCATCAGCCTTTCGCTGCAAACTACTTTTCACTAGTTTTGTCCATAAAAAAAAGCAGATCATAAGAAAAAGCTGAACAATTATTTGAACAGTTTTTAATGTTAACATTAAATAGTCCACTTTCTCAGCAAAGATCTTGCTAATAGTTTTGTTTGTTAGTTTGTTTTCTTCCTGAATCCACTCTTTAGAAATCACTGTGTAGACTAGATAAATCATTTCTAACATACTGATACTCTACAATGAATTTAGATTTGCCACCATGTAGATTTCACAGAGTGTTTGATCATCTATGTATTTAGTGTGCATCCTGATTGAGTGGCTGGAACATTTTAAAGATAAATGTAATTAATAACAACGACTTGTTAATATATTTAATTAATTCTTCTGAGTCTCTTTCTTTCAAGAACATGATAAGAACAATTTATTATTGCCTGGCAAAATTTAGAAATTGGACAAGGTCTTTGTGTGGAAATCAGAAGGAAAACAAATAACATCAAGGTATGTCTTAATTCTGTCCTTCAGTTTTGGATTGTTTTCTTCACAATGGGTATTTAGTATATCCTTTCACTTGTCATTATAATTAGTTGACTTCTTACATAGCAAAATGCCACATTTTTCTTTGAATAACGAGACAGTAATCATTCTTTTGGTTGTAAGCCAAATCTTCTTATGGATAAAAGAGTCCAGTGTTAGTTCTGAGGGTCTATTTCGCTGTGATCTTGTGTTTGCCTGGATATATATTCCTAAAATACATATTTTTTCTTTTATACCTTTTAGAAGTCTTTCTTAAATGAAGGCAGCTAGTTTGAAAGCTGCAGAAGACTCCCCAGCTTTGCTCTTAAATGAAATCTTTTTTTGTTATGTAGTGAGTAGTTGACTTGTACTTGACTTGAATTAGGTGGGAATTCTGGACTAACTGTGATGAAGAAAAGATGGGATAAAGAAACATTGAGCAAACAAGGGCTATATTTTATTACTTGTGATTTTCTACTGGGTCATGTGGAGTTTGGATTCACCTCCAAAGACAAAGTATTTGAAGTGTAAAATGCATAAATAGAAACTGTGCTTTCAAGTCCCTTCATACAGAGGAGAAATTATACCATGTTTTGGATGAGTGTCCCAGGCCCTAAATCCTTAATTAAAGGACACTGACAACTTCTCTGGCTTTCCCATTGAGGAAAATGGTAGTTAAGTCTACTTTTTAAATGTTCCTCAATCCAGTAGTCATCTTCTGTGAGTACCCTATGCTCCCTATGCTCTCACTGTTCTCACCTTGCAAATGAAAAAAAATGTAAAAGAAAAAATAAACAGCTTTTATGGATTCTTGTGAAAGATAGGTTTGATCTAGAAGGCAGGAAGTCATTACTGTCAAGTTCAAAGTTCCTATTAGACAAAATGGTAAATAGAATTTGAGGTACTTGAGGAATTTGAGCATTCCAAGGACTCATATCCTAAGGACTTGAAGGTCATAATATTGATAAAGTTAGACATATTTTATATTAATAAATTTGGCACTGGAGTACTTCTTTATTTTCTTTCTTTTTTTTTTTTATTTTTAATTAGATTCTTGGCCATTGAAATGGTAATCTCAACAATGGCTAAATATTTTATTGTATTTGTATGTCTGGATCTGAAGCCTTCTCACTTTTTATTTTTTTATTTTTTCCCTTACAACATGGATGTTGCTTATAGGAAGACACACACGGAGTGGCTGAAATGCCTTGGTTTGTTCAACTTAGAGAGGACTGAGGAGAAACCTATTTATGGCTTCCTCACAACGGGGAGTAGAAAGGGCGGTGCTATTTTCCTCTCTGGTGACCAGCAATGAAACCCAATGGAATGTCATGAAGCTGAGACAAGAGAGATTCAGACTGGGTATCAGGAAAAGGTTCTTCACTGAGAGACCAGTCAGGCACTGGAACAGGCTCCCCAGGAAAGCGATCATGGCACTCGCTGAGGTTCAGGAAGCAGCAGGGTAATGCCCTGAGACATACGGTCTGATTTTTTTGGTGTTTTTGTGTGTAGCCAGGAGATAGATTTGATGATCTTTATGAATCTCTTCCAACTCAGAATGGTCTATAATTCTATTTGCTTTCTTTATGTATATATATACATATTTATATACTTTATATATATATATAAACAAAGTTGTTTAATAAACATCTGAATGATTTAACATTTCCTTGGAGCTCTCTAGATGACTTATTTTCACCATGATAACTAACTTTTAACTCCTACCTTCTGCTTTCTGTCTTTCCACCAACTGTTTTATCTACATACTGAAGTGTCATACATGTCCCATTCCCCACAGCCTTCATTCCCACCTGGCAGTAATGATATTATCTCTATGACTGCAATCATTATAATATGTGAAAGCATAATGCTGCTGCCAAGTGCAGTCCTATTCTTGCATGAGATTCAGGCATAGGTGATTCAGTTCCCTATATTGTGCCACCTCATTCACCTGGCACCTCACCATAGAGATATCCCAGCATGATTCAGTGTGCCTCAGGATGAGTACTTTATTGTACAGTATGTCTTTATCTTTAGGTTGCTCAAAATATTTTCAGTGACTTTAGATGGCATTTCCTAGTGACTGTTCTCTCAATTAAAGTTTCATCTTTTTAATGTAATCAAGTCCACATATTAAATTTCCTGAATAGTTTATATAACTAGTCCATTTTTCAAAATTAATTTTTTCTTGTGAGAAATTTCTTAATTTAAATGATTTAGGAAGTTTACTATAGTCAAAACAAGATTAGGTACTTCAATGTAATATTGTATACCTAAAGCAATGAAATTTACAGTTCAGTTTTGCTGGTACAGATGTACAGTTTTTTGTCAGTTTATATGTTAACATTACTACATTTTCACACAGAAAAGATGCAGTTGCTTTGCTTTCTTTACTTGCAAATAAGTTCATGGTCAACATTAACACACAGAACCAGTGTCGTATTTTTCTGTTACAGTCATTTTAAAGACTTTATCCTGTGAACAAGGACGACAGCAGAAAAATAAGTAATAGACTGTAATTCATATATATATATTTTAACTCTAAGAATATTTATTTTTAATTGCTACTCTGTTTTTCAAATCATACTTTTCCTGTAGGTGACTATACATGCTGTGTATACTGTTTGAAAATGAAACAATTTTTGAATAATCAGAATGTGAAAATAAAAAGCCTCAGCAAATATATTCAAATGCAAAAGACATTTTCATGATTTGGTAACTCCAAAGTAGCTAGTTCATATTTTTTCTGTTCTTTTAAAAATAATCCCCTTTAATTTGAAAATGAGCATAGAGAAATTTACCTCAAAGACTTATTGGTCTTTTCTGAAAAGTGGCACACAATAGCTAACACTGCTTGTAAGTCTGCATTAAGAGCTGTAGTTCTCATCACATTGTTATGAACACTAGTTCTATATTGATTGGCTGTAGGTATTGTGATCTATTTTTTTCAAAAACATGTTTGAACTCTTTGTCCTAAATGAAACAAGCACTTGAAAGCTGTACATATGTTGTGGTTTAATCTGGAAGGTACCACAACCACTTGCTCACTTCCCCACTCCCCAGTTGGGATGAGGGAAAGAATTACAAACAAAATAGAACTCATGGGTTGAGATAAAAACTATTTACTAAGACAAAAAACAAAAACAGAAACAAAAGTGTAATGTGTGTGTGTGTGTCTACACTATATAATTACTCACTGCCTGATGACCAATTCCCAGACTCCCTGAGAAGTAGCCAGCCCCAGGCTGACTCCCCATATCTTCCCGCCGTTCAACATGATATCAGATGATACAAAATAACTCCTAGCCTCATTCAGGCCAGTAGTCTTGGCTCCTCTCATCCCCTTCTACAGTACCATAAAGGCTTGCTCTGGCCGTGGGTGTGCACCCTTCACTCAGCAGCAAACAAATAACTGATGTGCTATTAGTACTGCCTCAGATGAAATCAAAGCAATAAACAAGGTAATTTTGTTTGTCTTCTTAATGTCTCATGAATTCCAAAGAAATGCTGTGCTGTGGAAACTGGATTTATTATATTCCTTCATTTGTTAGTCTAGAATGTCCCTTTCTCTAGGTTTCCTATTCATTTCTGTCTGGCTGGAAAATTCCCTTTTCTGTCATATTTTATCTTCTCATACACATATATTCATTGTGAAATTACTGACATCCGAATACTTACCTTTTAGTATGTCCTTATCTTTATTTGAAGTCAGGTTTTAGATAAAATATTAATTCTATGTTAGTGCTAAGTTGATTCATATTAGAAGATAATTTGGTTTCCATTATTCTCATTGCTGAATATTTAGTAACATGAAGGACAGCAGACAATTGACTTTCAAATATAAGGACTAATGTACTAGAATTAGTAAAGAATTCATCTGTATGAACCGCTTTCTTGAGGAGTTCTTCCTCACTTCTCTTAAAACCTACAGTTCTGAAGTAGGAACTTTTGTTTCTACACCATTTGTGTAGAGGTAAACCTCTTTCTCAGAAAATGACTTCAACAATTTTGTATCAAGTATGTGAACTGCAGACTCCCCTCCTCTACATTTATCCTCTATCTAAAATTTGGGAATGTGCCAACAATTAAATGGTGTAGATAGCTTGTACCATTGTCTGCATTCATATCCTTATTCTGTTTTATTTTCTAGTAGAGATGTACCCAGGCAAAGAAATATATGCTGACTATTCAGAATTCTTTAATTTGTTCACATGCGACAATTAGCCAGTTTGTGTAGCCATTGTCCTAGACTCCTTTTTGAGCTCTGTCATGACTCAAATGGAAAAAGCACCTCAGCATTTTCTAGATTGTTCAAGTGACAGTATTAACTAGGCTTGCCCTGAGTTATGGCAATGTACTGAGGCTATGACTGTATTAGCAACTATGGTGAAATAGGTATAAATCTGAAGAATAAAACTGTCAGTGCTGAGTACCTGAAGTCCAGCCTACAGAATTCGAACACTTCATTTTGGAGTCTGGTCCCATAAACTGAATGCATATTAGCAACTGGATTAGATTACATATCATTTTGGAATGTATTTTCTTGTTTCATTTCCAAGAAATAACTCATTTCTGTTATATATGCATTAAATCGAGGCATTTGGGAGATTTGTTTCAAAACACTCTTGGTGGGAAATAAAATTCTAAAGAAGATATGCGCACAGTAGATTGCAGTGAGTTCAGCACACAGCAATAGTATTGACCATCAGTGAAAAACAAAGAAAGATCAAAAACTGCTGTACAACCTTTGTAACTGTAAAAATATTATCATGGAAAGAGGAACAATTTGATTCTACTCCCTCACTATTTGTTATATAAATATATTAAAATATATATAGATAATATAATAATATAAATATATATAAATATAAGAATAATAGGATCAAAATTAAAGCAAGAAGTCAGATATACTGATATATATCAGAAATGTTTTGATTCTTCCTATCTGGTGCATTTCAATTTTCAGTCAATACTTGACGTTCTTGGGCATCACATGTGAAAGGTGAATGTGAATTTGAGCAAAATGTTACTTTGCACAGTGTATGTGACTGTGTATGTAGGGTAAATATTCTGGAGTCCCATTAGGTGTCTAGTACCTGCGCCCACTACTGAGCTGAGTACCTGTTTGAGCAGCCTCATACTTAGAATGATGAAATCTCTTACTTCTAAACACTATCTGAACTCCAAACTTTTGAGAAAACATGCAGACATGTTTTCTTCCTGGACAAACTTTAGAATCAAACAATATAATAACATGAAGCAAAAATAAAGAAGATGAAAAGTAATAGAATCATACAATCGTTATGGTTCCAAAAGGCTACTATAATCATCTAGTCCAATCATCATCCCATCACTACCATGCCCATTAAAGCATTTCTCTCAGTACCACGTCAACACATTTCTTGAAAATCTACAGGGATAATGCCTCCACCACTTCCCTGAACAGCCAGTTCCAGTGCCTTTTCAAGTTCTTTATACAGCTCTCAGAAATGTCTCACTCCGGAATCATCCGTAACTTACAAAAAGTAATTTTTTTTTTTTTTTCTTGCAGCCTGAACTGTTCTTCTTGTCCGTGAAGTCCTGGGTCCTGTATGAAAGAGAACAAGTAGCTCTATAACGATTTCTAGAATATCCTGCTATCCTTTTGTGATCATAGGGTCATAATTTATGATTCACTATTCAGATCGATGCTAAAAAATAAATCTAGGAACAAACAATTTTACAAGTCTGTTAGCTTGTGAATAGTACAAATATTTTTATTTCACTTCATACAAATCTATGGAAATAATAAGAATAGAAAAAAAATTCATAATATTAGTGACTTCTATTTTTATCTCATTTTTATCTTATTTTCAAGTCTGTCAGCAAGATGGATCCGCTTTAAATATTCATTGCTAGTGCCTCACAAAGTAGATGATGATGCTTATCATTATTTAGGGTTCAAGAATGTCTGTATTTCTCTACAGTATAAAGTTTCCAACTACATTTTGAAAACTCATTTTTATTTTTGTAGAATGGAGCTCATATGCTCAGTTACAGAGGAACTAGTTCTGAGAATATATTAGTTCTAATTTGGAAGTCTAATTATAAATGCTGCTGGGAAGGTCATATTTCAAAAATAATGATTTTAAATCTCTCCTGGTAGGAAAGGTCTTACAGTTTGAGAATCTCTTTCCTTCTACTTAACTGATTTGTAATTCCTTGCTATCATTATGAATACATAAGCATTGCCTCATAACATGATAAAATATTCAAAATTTTTGGAATCGACAGTTTTCTGTTACTTTCCTTCTGATCTAAAATATAAAATTGATGAATGTCAGATCCTTACTTCTGAGAGGTTTAAACAAACAAAAAAGAGACAGAAGAAAACACCATAAGCTTGGTGGGCTGATATTATAAAAAACAACTGATGTCTTCAGACTGAAAATAAACACTTCATTCAAAACACTACTTACTAGAGGGATAATGTAAACCTAGATGTAAAATGTTTCACCTTGAATTATAGCTTTAAGTTTCATATTTTATTTTTCAATTCCCTTGTTTAATCAAAAAAATGCTAATCATATAGAAGAGTTACAAATATATCTTTGTGCAGAACTCATCTTTCAAGCTGTTTTTATCTAGGGAAAAACTGGAAAACTTTTTATATTTCCTTACCATAAATCTTCGTTTTAACTATTCAGACTATTTTGATAATTTTTAATTAAAATATAAAAATTGTAATTAAAATAATTTGTTACCTCAGTTTTCTTCCCAAGAAATATGACAGTAGTAAGCTGTGAAGAGATATGGTTTGGAAAATGTTGGATTCCTTTTATTTAATTCATAGTCTGAAGATGCTTATGGGTGTCCCAGTATTTTAAAAATACAGTAAAAATTTGCTCATGTTTTTTATTACGATATAACTGTGGAGAAGTATATTGAAGACATTAAAATTAAGGAGTTTTTTAATATACTTTTATTAGTTTAGGTTTCTAGAGGAAATTAAAATTCTCAACTATCTTCACAGGCACTAACTTTCTCTTAATGCACCTGAAACATGAACCTATTTTCAGGTGAGTTCAGGAACGCTGAAGTTGTGTAAGTAGTCTTTGTTAGAATAGATTAATATAATTCGCATGAAAGTTTATGTATTCTCATTACTCAATCCTTTGTTTTGTTTCTGGAAGGATTAAAAGGGTACCAAATGCTATTTTGTGTATAGTGATAGGTAGCCATTTTATTTTCCAGAGCACTGAGACGAATAGCAGTAAATCATGAGAAGAAAAACTTGTGCATTGATATATGTGCATATGCTCCCAGGTCTCTAGAAGAGAGAGGAACTAATGGAAGGAATACTTCCACTAAACAGGTAACTGTAGCCCTTGTGAAAAGCTCAAAGAACATATTTTTATTTACTTTTCTGTGATTTATGTATTTATATGTTTATTGGTTCTATATTAAATCCTATGTCCTAGATGAAATGGGAAAAGATTCTTGCATTTACAATGTAAGTTCTTATTCTTGCCCCATTTGATGACATAATTTATATATTTTCTGACTTGCTGTAATGTTCAAAGGAGGAGTCTTTTCTCCACTAGACTTACAAAGAAGGTGCAATAATGAAAGCCTCTTGAATGTAGACTGAGAGACCTTCAGGACAAACAATTCTTGATTCTGCCTGCAAAGCATGAAGCACACTTTGAACACTATAAAAGTAAATCTACTCCCTCTTTATCATGCTTGTTAGGCATCTGGAAAGAAATTTACATTAGGTAATAACTTTTGACTTGCTTTTCTGTGATTCTGAATGCCTTCAGTTCATGATGAACTTCCAGGGAAGGAGATAGGTATCTCAAAGTCATGTTGTGAACAGAAACCATCTTTCAAAAATGAGTCATCTCCAATAGTATTTCATTTGCAGGAAAACAAACAAACAAACAAACAAACAAAGCTTTTTTTCTCCTTAAAGTATTTGTTGAATTTGTGAATCTAAATAAACGTTTTAATCAATTTGCTGTTTTATATGATGGTGAGCTTGAGATAAGTGAAATACTATCCCTGTTATGTTACGTTTTATTTGTTCACTTCTGGACACACTGTAGATGATTAAATTCATACAATAATGTCCTGAAAAGATTTTTTGCGTAGTAGTCTTTCTGGATATATTAAAGCTTAATTAGAAACCTGAAAATCCTTAGATAGTGCAAAATTCTGCTGCCAATATAACTGAACTTTAATAGAAGCTACTGTGGGCTTTGAATAACATCCACATTTCAGCTTAGAAAGCACTTTTGACATTGTTTGTGACATTGTAAAATCATTATCCCTTTGTGTGAAGCAAGAAAACTTTTTACACACAATATCTACACTGCAGGAGTCTGTGACCTGAGGATGGTATGGTGAGTAGAATTTTCTAATATTTTTTCTCTGAAAAAGACAATAAAACATAAACATATGGTGTCAAAAATATTAAAATAAAAATATTTTTATTCTCTGGGTGTCCTCTCAATAAAACACAATATTTTTTGAGACTCAGGAATATTAAAGAGATATGTAATAAAATGAATAATTGAAGAAAAGGGTAGAAGATCTCTAAAAGAACTTAAAGGATAACATACAATTCCCACTGTGTTCTCTCTGATCCATTTGCTCATGTGCTCAATGAAATAAGAATAAAATAATCTCCCTCCACAGTTACTTCACAGTTACTATCTTTTTTTTAGTTTGTTATAGTCTCTCTGCCTTTACTTGAGTTGTGTCCCAACACTAGTTTATAAACCATCTGAGATAGAAATATTTTTAAGAATAACATCATGCTCCCTTTCATTTTGTGTAAGATGAACAACAGAAATCACATAATCACAGAAATTGTTTCCCAAATATTTGTTGAAATGTAGGCCATATGAAGATTTCTGTGCTCTTTTTCAGTTAAAAGACTGTGCTCTGATGTACATTAATGCATCTCTGTCATTCTGAAAGTAATGTGTCATGGTTCTATGTTTTTGTTTTTGTTTTGGTTTTTTTTATGGTTTCAGTATTCCACATCAAAACATCATGTAGTGCA
>NW_024885532.1:3353058-3386062 GCF_019232065.1 Centrocercus urophasianus
GTTCCAAGCTTTTCAGGTTTGAATCGGTCCCGGGAACTCTCTCTCTCTCATCTTGTCTGATTTATTAATCTCAATTTCAATTAAATTGTATATATTGTGTTATTTTGTATTCCGATATTATAGTAAAATAAGTTTTCCTCCATAGATTGTTGCCGCTGCTCTTTTCCTCCCTTCCTTCCTTCCCATTTTTTGTGGGACTGGGGTGGGGGGGGAGGGCAGAGGCCCTGTTGCCCCTGTCACGGACATAGATTGATCTGATCAACTCTGTGACATAATGCCTCCTATTCATTTCCATGGAAACTACAACAGCTACAAAGAGCACGGTAACACTGATATAACATGTTCTTAGCTAAAAAACACTATTTTTCAACATAGTCACCATGATTAACAGTGCATTTTCACCAGCAATGAACAAAAAGCCTACGCACACTTGTAAAAAATCCGCATGGCTGTCCAAACAGTGCCCTGTCTTTCACACATATGTTTCCACTCCTGAAACACACCACCTATTGTCTAATTGTGCGAACACGCTTCTGTCTGCATAAATGTTTAGCAAGTGTCGATGAACATCAATGGGTGCAGCTTTCTTTCACCTGGAGAAATTCAGTTACTACCACACCAGCAATATCCTCCTGTGACTTTGTGGGCCAACATAATAAAATAGGAGACTTTTGGAGCAGCTCTCATGTGTTTGTGGGAGTCAGAAAATATTAAGTAGAAAAGAGTATAAGTTAAGACAAGAGCAGAATTAATTATGATATAAATGGATTCAATGAATGTTTTGGTGTAGACAGAGAGTGGGAATAAGGAAGAAAAATGATTGATGTTGCTTTCCATTCTGCATGCAAAAGAACCTGAAGACCATAAAACTATTAATTTGCTACTAAATATACCATAGCTTGTAAAAGTAGTGAAATTTTATAAACTTGTCTTGCCTAAGGATCATTCTCATTATCTTCCAAAGTACAATTATATGTTTTAATGCCCTGTGTGAAGTTTCAGGCAGAATCAAAGTCCTGAAGTGAAAGACTTCATATCACAGCATCATGTATAGTGGTCAGTTTATTATTTTGTTGTGTTCCTTGACACTGTCCCTAGTTAGTACTGCAAAACTGCTCTCACATCACTTGGTTCAGAAATTCAGTCACAGGAGGAAAGGGGAAAGGTGTTTCCTTTTGAACTACATTTCATAGGTCAAATACTTACACAGCTGATAGATTTAATGGTGATTCTCTCTCTCTTTTTTTTAATTTTTTTTTTTTTTTTTAATTTTTATTTATTTTTTCTTTTGCTTAATGCCTGTTAAGAGGTCACAAATGATCTGTGGCAGCTCTTAGCTGTTAGGGAAAAGAACAGGTTTCCTTGGGCTTTAGCAACTGTTTCAGAATTTACTACAAAAACAGGCAGTGTTTTTTGAAGTGAGTATCTACTCTTCATGAAAAAACAAAACAAAACAAAAAAACACAATTTTTTTTTGCTCTCAAATAAATAATTACTATGAGTTGTTTTGGGAAATTTGGACACACACACAATTTTGATCCTTTTTTATCTTTGTAAAGACATTGTCAGGAACAAAGTGAGAATTAGTAAATGAAAGATTAATTAAATCATCTAAAATGATTTAGATTTGAAATAACATAATCAATGTGTATGATTATCTTTCTTATTTTACGTATTTGTAAATTCCACACAGTTTATGCACATAGTGGAAAAATTAGTCATTAGACCACTACCAAAATTTTAAGCTCCTGTCTATTAACACAATGTTTTCCTGTGGCTTAAAATATATTTTCCTTTTTAAAAAAATAAGAACATGCAATCAAAAAATCTGTTGCAAATTCATGGTTCCTAGAAACATAAATATATAATATAAAGCACTCTATCTGTATGAAATACCCACTACATAAGCAAGAAGTATAATTGCTGAGTGTGAAGGAAAACATAACAAAAAAAACTTTTTTTTTTTTTTTTTTTGTAAAATTAGTCAAAATGACATTGTAAATTTGAAAAGATTTCCTAAATTTGAAATGTAGAGATGTGATAAAATCATGACTGTCAAAGGAAAGAAGAAACGAATGTAATACTGCAAAAGAGAAACCCTTTATTTTGACTGCAGATATTGCAACAAACCTTAATAAAGTATTTACACTTTGTAAATTGCCTACTATTGTGTATCAGTCAAGAAGATGACTTCACTGTCACAAAGATGAATCCAATATTGAAAAAATTCTGCAGTAATGAAATAAGAAAAAAACAAATCACAGGCTAGTCTGAGTCTCTGCTCAAAAATGCCTGCTGAATTCAGATCTGGTTTTAACAAAGAGAGGGAATGATTAGAGAAAAAGATCACTTAAATTACAACCAGCGTTTTTGATATTAAATAGAGAATTAAAAACCAAAAAGCAAAACACATTATAACACATTCTCTAGCATTCGTCTATGTACCAATGGTTGTAGTTGGTCGTGTCAGCATCAGTGGTTTACAGGCTGGTTTGGCCTGGTTCCATGACTCGCAGGGTGGAGAGACTGGCGAATCTGTGCCTCTGGAAAGGGGAAAGAGCGGATCCGAAATAATTAAAAACAGAGGCAGCAATCTGGGGAGAAACAAATTAATTTACTAAATATGGTATCGGAATGCAAGATAACACACTGTAATACAATGCAATCAGAATTGAAGCTAATAAATCAAGTATTATTTATTATATTATTATATCTCAAATAATGAGAGAGAGCATTCAAAGGGTGGAAAGGCCTCACCATAACACTGAGGTGAGATGCACAGTCAGGTTGAACAGCAGGGAAGAGACCTGAAAAAAAAGGGAGGTCTTGTGACCTTTATGGGGGTTATATCTCCTCTCTAAACGCAGTCTTCTGGGGTATGTAGTTCTTCTTCTTCTCTTCTGGACAAGTGCCTGAAACTGGATCATTAACTGTTTAACTCCCAGTGCACTACATGATGTTATGATGTGGAATACTGATAACCAAAAATCATAAAACCATAACAGAGATACCTACACAGGTATGCATGCTTACATAAATATATATGCACACTTACGTAAGTGTATGTTATCACTTCTTTAGTAATGCTAATGAATGAAGAAATTGTGGAAATGGTAATATGCCATCTAAAATTCTGTTGAATCAAGAGCTACTATTCAGTGAAAAGATAAAGTAGGGCTCTGTGAAGCAGCATCCCTAGCACATATTGATGTGATCAACTGATAGTATCTTACTCCTACAGGATTCTGCTGAGCTTGGCTGTCAGAAAACTGTTACTTTTCATGTCACAAGCTGTCAATCTGTTCAAAGCGGGAACTTTATACAAACTGTGAGATAGGAGAAGGTGCTTTGTTAGATGCAGACCATCATCTACTCTTGGAAAATTAAAGGCTTCCTATCCTTACTGAGCTCTTTCAGATTCTGAGAAACAGGTTGCATTTTTCTTTGTGAGGAAGATTTGGATGCTGTCAGAAAATAAAAACAAGAAAAAAATATGAAAGTTGTCATTGTGAATACATTGTGAATCTTTTTAAGAAAATACATTGGAGTGACATTTCCTTGTTTCTCCTACTGTGCTGAATTCTTTTAGATTTTCCTTGTTTTCCATATGTAATTTCAGATCTCTTTCTAAATGTTTTTTAAAATATGTTATATAGAAATACGCTTCTCTACTTCATAACCTGTTTCTAATGTTGTCTTATACTCTGTGGATTCCATCCAGCTACAAAAATCCACATCCCCTTCAAGTCTTTTCTTCTTTTTAGGGCATCATTCCTTGTACAATGAGAAGGTACAGAAGGCTTCTTAAAACTGGAAGTGTATTTCACAGGCTCTGAGCAGCTGTAAGACCCACAAAAACATATTGGAAGACTCCGTGTCTCCTCAGAGACAGCAGAAAAAAAAAGAAAAAAAAAAAAAAAAAAAAAAGAACAAAAAAAAACAAAACCAGAAGAACAAAAGAGCTCAAAAACCTGGAAATAGTATCACATTCCTCCCCCCACCCCCTCCCGAATAGTTTAGAAGAACATAAATAAGATGTGACTGCGCTCTACCTGTGTTGCAATTTCCTTTTGAAAAAGCAATATGTAAATAAAGTAGCCTTAAATATTATGCAAAATCAATCAAAGATGCTGCAGACATTTTGCCTGAGGATCTTATCAATATTAAGATAACATTTATTTCTAAATTGAAGAGGAAGTCTCAATATTGCAAGTGTTAAAAGATTGCATTTAACACTGCAAGCAGTTTTGTTTTGTTTTATTTTCCTGTCTGTGAGACTATAAACTTGAAAACAAGCAATGTCTTACTTGAAAGGGGTGTAGGTTTTAGAAAGGAGTCTTGTGCATTTCTGACTTGTAAAACTGAATGTTGTAGGACTGAATAAAATATGTCAGTAGTCTAAGCAAGTATGCTGTGTGATCATTCTCCATTTATGACATTTCTCAGTGTAAGCTTTATCCACCAAGAGTATCTGTGGAGATATATTTACCAATCTGGATATTAAAAAGCTTTAAGAGCATGCAAGCAATATGAAATGAATAAAACATTATCATTTTTTCGTAATGTTTTCAACTTTATTTCATTTTCTGTTATTCATCACTAAAATGTCAATCAAGATAAAAAAATATTTGAGATAAAGAGTCTAATTCTTAAATCTGCTACTGTTGTGCAACAAAATACTCAGCAGATATTTCTTTTTCAAGATAACCCACTGACTACAGCTTTTAACAAAAAGGGACAGATGACAGTTTCAATGTCATTGCACATCCTATCCCTGGATGCTTATGACCACCTTCCAACCCTTGAAGGTATGGATAGCATATATAGCAATATGGTAAACTTCTATAATATATAAGCAGATAGTTAAAGTACACCTCTGCCCACTTCTCTATCCTCATTTCTGGCTCCAGGTTGTGGCAACATACTTAGTCAGGGCCCTGGGCAACCTGGTCTAGTACTAAATCTGGAGATTGGTGGCCCTGCCTGTGGCAGGGGATTGGAACTTGATGATCCCTGGGGTCCCTTCTAACCCTAGCCATTCTATGATTCTGTGACCCAAGTGCTGGATCACCAGAAGGATATGGGTAACATTCATTGTCAGTATGGTTAAGTCTTTCAGTGTTATCAGTAGCTAAGGGCTGGGCTGCCAAGAGATGGTATCAATCCTAGAACAGAGAATTTTAATAGCATACTAAAATTAAGCAGCTACATGCTCTAATTGGGACTTAAACAGGAATTGCTATTGGATAGCAAAACTTACAATCCCCAGTGGCAAGGAATGCCTCCTATTGGTGTCTACTTCTTCTAAAGACTGAGTGAGTTGTCCATATTCTTTATTTAAAGCCTGAGTATAGGTTTTGATTGTGTTATGCATGGACTAAGAATTTGACCTGATCTGCAGAGGGTCCATCTGGATGACTGGAAAGCCTATACAACTGAAAATTCTAGAAATGCTGTGCAACTCTAAGCTAAGTACTAGAAATTGTAGATAATAAGATATGCTGATTGACCATTTATGTTCTTCTGTAATAATACATCTCCAATTATAACCACAGCCAGAACCTGCCTATACTCTATAGTGTCAATTGACAATATAGCATTAGCCTTTGTGTAATTCTTGCAAATGAGTTTTCAGCAGATGCAATGGATTTTCACAAAGACAACTGTCACTGATATCTTCCAGTATGCTCTAAGACGAGCATAATTATCTGGGTCTTTTTTCAGTTTACGATCGTGTAACATTTAGTGAAACTTAACTTCACTTAAGATAAAAGAAAGATGCTATAGCAATAATTGAGTCATATTGGAAACCTGGAGTTACCTACTTTTCAGCAATTGTGGCTCTCGGTGCCTCCAAAATCAACAACAATTCAGCAAGAGTTTACTACCATTCATAACCTTGGAACTTCATGAGCAGAGACCAACCCCACTCTTGCTGTAAGCAGCTTTTAGATATTGGAAGAGAGAAATAAAGTCTACCCTCAGTCTCCTTTTCCCCAGACTAAATAGCTCTAATTCCTTCAGTCACTCCTCATAGGGCATACTCTCCAAGTCAATACTCTCCTAATCTTTGTTGCCCTTCTTTGGACCTGCTTCAGCACCTACATGTCCTTTCTGTACTGAGGTGCCCAAAACTAAACCCAGTACTCAAGGTCAGGCCTCACCAGTGCTGAGTACAGGGGCAGGATGACTTCCCCAGTCCTGCTCACCACACCATTCCTGATACAAACCAGGATGCTATTGGCCTTCTTGGCCACCTGGGAACACTGCTGGCTCATATTCAGCTGACCGCCCATCCGTACACCAAGGTTCCTTTCCAACAGGCAGCTTTCCAGCCACTCCTCCCCAAGCCTGTAGGGTTGCCTGGGGTTGTTGTGACCAAAATGCAGGATCCAACACTGGGTCCTATTGAAACTCATACAGCTAACCTTGGCCCATCGATCCAGTCTATCCAGAATCCTCTGTAGTGCCCTTCTCCCCTCTGGCAGATCAATACTCCCTCCCAACTTGGTGCTGTCTGCAGACTTACTGAGGTTGCACTCAATCCCCTCATCAAGATCATTAATAAAGATGTTAAATGGAAGTGGCCCCAGTACCGAGCCCTCAAAGGCACTGCTTGCAACCAGCAGCCAGCTGGATTTAACTCCATTGACCACAACTCTTTGGGTCTGGCCATCCAGCCAGCGTTTCACCCAGAGGACTGTATGCCCATCCAAACCAAGGGCAGCCAGCTTCTCCATGAGAATGCTGTGGGGGACAGCGTCAAAGGCCTTATTGAAGTACAGGTAGACAACATTCACAGGCTTACCTTCATCCACTAAGTGGGTCACCTTGTCATAGAATGAAATCAGGTTTGTCAGGCAGGATCTACCATTTGTAAACCCGTGCTGACAGGAAAGCATTTTGTTAGCTTCTACTGTTGCAGATAGCGTAGAAAGACATTGAAGAATATTGAAAGAATAATATTTAAATTAATTTTAAATTAATTAAAATAAAATGAAATAAATACAATTTAAAGATTTGGAGATAATTATTAATATCAGAAGATCAATCTTTGTGCATTAAAATGTATTGTGAAATATTTTTAGAAGGAATGCATTTCTGATAATTTTGGCAACTAGCAGTTGGTGGCAGAGAAGCTAGGAAAATTCTTTGTTTATGTGGTATTCAAGCTTATTCTTTCTTTTAATCAAATTATTTCCGACAAAGTTTATTTTCCTACCTTCCTACCTTTAAATATATTTGTCATGTTTTATCATCAAATACATGGACTGTCATAAAGTATAAATGCAATTCACCCAGAAAAAAAAGAAAAAAAAATCAGCTCTGTGTCAATACAAGGCCTAGACAATATTTGCTGGATTTTACCAGTCAGGAAGGGTACAGAATAATTTACCTGAATAGACATACTCTAGGGAATCTCAAGTCTCTAACTATGTTGCTAAGTCAAGGTGAAATAGAGACAGCAATGCATACGCACTTTGATATTCTTATAAAGTTTTGTGACCATTAACATATCATGTCATGTTGTATTTCTCTTTTATGTGTAATGAAGGACATTTTCACATTTTCTTACTTTAGTTGTACAGTCTACTATACCATGCAATTTAATTATTTACTTCACTTTCTGCATATGTTTATTTTCAAGAGTACAAAATCACAATTTAATAAACCAATTTTTATGTATTTCTAATACTGGATTTAATGCAAACTACCTTGAAAATGAGGTTTGTCATATAAAACAGCAATAAGTTTTTCCATTCTTCATCTGAGACCGCACTCATTCAAATACTGGGTTTCATTAAAGCATTGGCGGCTTTGCTGGCTCAGCCGAAGTTTCAGAAGTGTATTTATCCAGCTATAAGTAATGTGCATTCATAGTTACAAGGCTGGGAGTTGAAGTGCTGTCAGATTTTGTTGGAACTGCACTTCTTTATCCATTAAACTGCCTCAGGGGAAGCAAGTACTTCTGAGGTAACCTAAATTTCAGGCAAGCTTCTGTCAGACAACTTTTTGGTAAAAGCATTGTGGCTGAACACTGGGCAGAAGACATAGTGGACTTGTCAAATTTTGTCCAGATTTAGAACAAATGCTGGGAATCCTGACAACAGCAGACAGTACTGCCAACGTTCTACCAACTATAAGAGAAATATTTATTCATCTCACTTCACTTGTAGCTTTTGCAAATTTTGAACTGAGCAGCCAGACATAATCCTACTCTTTCTTTACTCTTTAATCTTCCACCATTGTGAGTGAAGTAGGCAGAACAATAAATTGTTAAACTTTTTAAAGGTTGTTCTTTCAGAGGTCTTATTTTACCTGGAAATCCTTACTTTTGAAGATATAATTTTGCCATGCTTTTACAGTAGGATTGGTAAAACAATAAAATACCTTTGAAGTGAAAACAGCCAACTGTTTAACCCACTTTTTGGGAAACATTTGAAGACACAAAATAGTTTAGAAGAAGGCATTCTGTCAGGAGCTATGAATTTCAGAAAAGCTGAAAAACAGTACTCTCACACATTTCTAATTAAATATACAATTAAAAACCTTTCAGTGGCCCCTAAGGCTTCCCAGCCTAGTTAACAGAAAACTTCTAATCTTACTTCAACAAGCAGGATAAAACTTTCTTTTTTTTTTTTTTTTTTTTTTTTTAAATAATATCCACTGTTAAATAAAATGCTTTCCCATTTTGTTTCCTCACTGTGTTGCAGTAATTTATTTAAAGGCTAATCAAATGGCTTAGGGTTTTAGAAGGAAAAAAAAGAAAAGATGATGAGCATGAAGTAAGTTGTTTTTTAAAAGTTACTGTAATACAGACGGCATTTTGGGAGATTCTTTTGGGGAATGCAGTGACATGATAAGAGTTGAAGGTATCATACTAAAAAAGATAGATTTAAATTAAATACAGAAAAGAAATTTTTCTCATAGGGGATGGTGAGACACTAGAACAGGTTGCCCTGATAAATTGCAGATGCCTCATTCCTGGAGGTGTTCAAGGCTAAGCTGGATTGGAATTTAAGCAACCTGATCAAGAGGATCCATGGCAGGGGGTTTGGAACTAGATGGTCAATAATGACCATTCCAGCCCAAACAATTCTATAATTCTATGATTTTTAGGTGATTTTTTTTTTTGTTTGAGTAATATGCATATATATGATTACTGTGTATTATGCAAAGTATCAACTTATTTTAACAAATTTGAAGATATTTTAGTGTAAGTATTCAGATTAGTTCTTTTCAGATGAAATATTTCTGGTTCACTTGGACTACTGATTTTGTTCCAATCTCCTTTTTGATGGAATAGATAAGATACAGATAGCAGAAATTCTGTTGTAACAGCACTGATCAGAGAACGTTGTTTCAGTTCTTCCCTCTCGAAAGGATCTTTAGCTCGGAAACTATAGATGAAATATATACAAGACAAAATGCATATATGCCTATAATGAATTAGTGTAGTCAACATACAGTGGAGGAATGGGAACAGTCCTGTTTCAATGGGGAGAGCAGGATAGTGCAAAGGAACACAGGAGAATAATTCCAACAGAAATGAGCCTATGGAAAGTGTTCAGGGCGGTACTGAAAGCACTTTGCACAGTCAAAGAGAGGATAAGATACTTTTAATGTGAGTAATCATTAACATGAATCCACACTGCAAAAATTCCTACACAGTATTTCTGCTTTTGAATTCCTCATCTTCATGGTTAATGCTGCTTTTTCACATGTAAATCATTATTGTTCTTATCGGTAATATAAACCTTCTCAACTCATCATATATTGGTGGGACATAGAGTGATTAAACAGTATATACATAGCTTGTAATTCCTTACTTTATATGAAAATGACTAAGGCCCAGAATAATTTTTTTGTGTTGTAGTCAGAACAAATATTCTATCACAAAATATTTTTTAAAAGACTGCTGAAATGTTATATATTTGTATAATATTTTTTGCTTGAATTTCAGTTTAACAAAAAAAGAGTATTACTGACAGATCTGTTCAGTGAAGTGAATATTTGAAATTTTTCTCCTTTAAATAAATGTCAGTGTTTGCTTTTCCACATTCCTCCTTTAGAAAGAGAAAAATTTGCAAACTATGTAGAAAACTTCCTTTACGGTTTCAAAACTTTTTGAAATAAGTTACAGAGTAAATAGACTTATTTGACGTTTTTATCTCTTCATATCTTTGTTTTGCAAATATTCTTTTTTAGAGTTTTAGCTCTGCTAGGAGCTTTTTTTTTTTTTTTTTTTTTTATTTTTTTTGACAAATGACTGATGTCTTCACATAGCTATTTCATTTAAATATCTGAATGTAATGTAATCATATGTGATAAAGTGTTAATTAATTAAATAATACTGAAAGATAACTGAAACATATATCTTAACATAAGCACACATTTTCAATCAGAAATAACTCCGAGAAGAAAATGGCATACTGTCCAAAAAAAATCCAACGTAACCAATTTTAATGTCCTCAGGGAATGATGAAATGTCAAGTCTTTTGTAAAAATGAACAGCATATTTTACTTCCTGATCCAAAAGACATCCTTCTCCTTTATGGCTTCTCTTAGAAAAATCATTGGATTTCCTTAGCTTTGCACACATAAAACTGCTTTGCAACCTGATGAATCAGCTGCTTGTAATCAGTCTTCGCAATGGCTGAAAGTTTAGACTGTTTGTTCCATTTTCTTTTTATTAATAATTTAGCTTGGGAGAATAAAATACCAGAAAATTATAATTTTAGTGTTCTTTTCTATATTCTCAAATAGTAAGAATAAAATTTCTATGTACTTACAAGTATACACATTACAATGAGATCAGATTCTGCTTAATTTAATGAGTATGACAGTATGAACTGATTATAAACTCTTTTGTTGACTAAACTGTCCCTGGGTTTTACCCAGGGAAAATTAATACATCAGAGGTAAATGAGATTTTTCATTTATGCTCCTCTTTTAATCTCTTAACTGAATTAATAAACTCTTGGGACTGTATTTCTGTACAGAATAATCATGTTATTGAGTTAAAAATGTATGTTTCAATGGGATTTTCTAATATTCCCAGAAATGTTCTCATACTCTGTCCTGGTTTAAGCTGGAATAGAGTTGATTTTCTTCATAGTGTCTAATATGACGTTATGTCTTGACATTAGGAGAAAAGCAATGTTGATAACACGATGATGCTTCAGTTTAGCTGAACAGTACTGTACAGAGCCAAGGATGTTTTAGTTTTTCATCTTCTCATACTGTCTTGCCAGCAAGTGGTCTAGGATATACAAGGAGGTGGAAGGAGACAGAACCAGGACAGTTGACCTCAACTGGCCAAAGGGATATTTCATACAATAAGACATCATTTGAAAAAAGCTATAAAACAGAGAGAAGTTGTCTGTGGGACTGCAACAGTTTGAGGACTGGCTGAGTACCAGTTGGTGAGTGCTGAGCAATTGCTTTGTGCATCACTTGTTTTGTGTATAATTTTTAATTATATACATAATTTATATTTATATATATATAATTTTTATATGTAATGTATACATATATCTATTTTCTGTCTTCATTTTCTGTGTTAGTAAATAGTTGTTATCCCAGGCTATGAGTTCTACCTTTTTTCTTCTTTTCTGATTTTCTCTCTTATTTCTGCTGGGAGAAGTGGGAGTGAATGAAAGCTTGCATTGTTCAGTTTCTTGCCAGAAACAGCCACAACAGCTAAAAAAATATATATATATTTAGCAGCATTTTCTAATATTCCCAGAAATGCATTCTGACTCTAATCACCTTTTAAAACACTGGTGGATGAGGGCATTGAGTGCACCCTCAGTAAGTTTGCAGATGACATCAAGATGGGACAAAGTGTCAATCTGCCTGGAGGTAGAAAGGCCCTACAGAGGGATCTGGACAGTCTGGATATCTGGGCTGGGGCCAATGGGATGAGGTTCAACAAGACCAAGTGCCAAGTCCGGCATGCCATAACTACCCCAGAAAACACTACAAGGTTGGGGTAGAGTCACTGGAAGACTGGGTAGATAAAATGAACCTGGGGATGTTAGTGGATGCTCAGCTGAACATGAGTCAGCAATGTGCCTATGTGGCCAAGAAGGCCAATGGCATTCTGGCTTCTATCAGAAATAGTGTTGCTATCAGGAGCAGGGAAGTGATCACCCCTCTGTACTTAGCCCTGGTGAGACTGCACCTTGAGTGCTGTGCTCAGTTTTGGGCCCCTCACTACAAGAAAGACATCAAGGTCCTGGACCACGTCCAGAGAAGGGCAGCAAAGCTGGTGAGGGGTCTGGAGCACAAGTCTTATGAGGAGCGGCTGAGGGAACTGGGATTGTTTGGTCTGGAGAAGAGGAGGCTCATGGGAGACATTATCACTCACTACATCTATATGAAGGAAGATTGCAGTGAGCTGGTGTTCAGCCTCTTCTCTTGTGTAACTAGGACTAGAGAGAATGGCCTCAAGTTGTGCCAGGGGAGGTTCAGGCTGGGTATTAGGAAAAACTTTCAAAGTGTGGTCAGACACTGGAACAGACTGCCCAGGGATGTGGAAGTGTCCAAAAAACATTTGGATGTTATACTGAGGGACAAGGTTTAGTGGGAAATATTTTTGATAGGTGGACAGTTGGACTGGATGATCCTGGAGGTCTCTTCCACTCTTGGTGATTCTATGATTCTATGTGCAGTGTGAAGAGATGAACTCAACTAAAGCAAATTCCTAATGGAGCTGAGTTTGTGAGATGGAAAAGAGAAAGGTAAGAAAAAGTATTACTTTGTTATATATCTTGACCAAGAGTTATTACCATGGAATTTGTGTTTTGGATTTTGAATGCCTTATAGGATAAGGTTAATTTTACATAATTAATAGAATTGCTGTTTGAGGATCTGTATCTCAGTGACTCACCCAAAGACCAATTTCTTGCTGTTAGAGGAAAATAAAAACTTCTAGTGTAAGGTTAATTTAAAAATATATCATTTTAGTAAAAGGTGAAAAGAAGCAGGAGATTTCAAATAATAATGGAATAAAAACATAAATAAAATGAGAGTAACCTGCTTTAGATTGTGAAAACAAGAGAAACTTCTGCAACAAAATAGGACTCTGATAGACAAGTGACAGAAGAAAAATGGAACAAAGTGAAATTTAAAATATGGTCAAAGTATTTGAAAATATGACTACTGCACTTAGATTTTCTGTGCCCTTGATGTCATGGTTTTATGATTTTTGGTCATCAGTATTCCACACCATAACATCATGTAATGCACTGGGGGTGGGGTTTGATATCTGCCGAATGTTCGTCCGTCGGAGAAGAACTACATTTCCCCAGGAGGCTTTGCGGTCAGCAAGGGGATATAACTCCAAGCAAGGTCACCTGATCCTTCTTCTTCGCCTGCTCTTCGCTGTCTGCGCTTCGCTATCTGCGCTTCGCCGCCTGCGTTTCGCCATCTGCACTTCGCCGTCTGTACTTCAGTCACTCAACTGGACTGCACTTCTCACCCCAGGATTGTGGTGAGGTCTATACAGTTCAAACAGACTCTCTCTCTCTCTCTCTCTCTTTGTAGTTTACTAATACTATATTTAGTAAAATCATTTGTTCCACCTCAGATCAGTGCTGTTGTTTTTTTCAAGTATTTTGGGGTCCCCTGCTTCCCCTTTCCCAGAGGCGCGGATCCGCAGATCCCTCCGCCCTGCTGGTCACGGAACTGGGCCGGACCAGCCCATAAACCGTTGACATTGATGATAGTTTGTCTAGTGTAAAGAAATGTCAATAACTAGTCCTAGGTATACGGAGGTTAGTAAGAACAGCTGAGTCATAGTTAAGGACCTCCCTAGAAGTGTTCAAGGCCAGATTGGATGGGGCCCTCACCAGCCTGGTCTAGCATTAAATGGGGATGCTGATGGCCCTGCTGATGTGTCAGGGCACATGGAGATTCATGATCTTTGAGGTCCTTTCCAACCCTGGCCATTTTGTCATTCTGTGATTCTGTAAGGAAATAGTCCACAGACAACATATTGTTGAAGTAAACTAAATTCCATCAGACCTACAGAAAGAAAAAGCAGACTTACTGCCTTTGAAGTCTGTTTCTCCCTGCTAACTGCAGTTTCAAATATTCAAGTCATTAACAATGTTGAGTAACAAGTATTGATGGCAATCAGTGAGAGCTAGAGCAATAACTGTTATAGAATTAAAGTTGCTGAGAATATTCAGAGTAAAGAGATGATACTGTGACAATATGACAAAATGATGTCTTACAGTTACTGAACTGAGGAATATGGCAGATGAACTTGGAAGGCCAAAGAACAGTAAGAGTCCAAACATAAAAAAAGACAAAAAACAAATCAAAACAAAAACAAACCCAAACCCACAAAAAGAACAAAAACATATTTTCCTCCTCATCAATTATTTTTTTAGCAGGATCCACAGGCTCATTTTATTTAAAGAGGGGGAGAAAAGTCTAGTCAAAGTGATTCTTCATTCCTGTGTCTTCACAATTTTTTTTTCCACTATCTCTTGTCTTCTGTGTTCTTAGATTTGTAACACCCAACATATCAATAAGTAAATAAATATATAAATTGTATGCCAAGCCTTGAGCTCTGAATTAATTACAAACCTTATTAAATATGTAAGCAACCTAATCATATTAAAATGATTTTTACAATGAAGTTATATAATACGAATGTGATGTGCATCATACAAAAACTTATTTCCAGAAGTCTTAATAAATAATTTGTTGCAAAATGGCAATTTATTTTTATTTTATTTGTGTATAGCAGTGTGATAACGTAGCTTTAGGACTATTCATGAAAATGGTCGAATAGTTTTAGCCATTTATCCTTTATAATAACTTTGATGTCATTATAAGTAAGTACTTTAAACACTTCTTTTTGCATGCCTTAGTTTTCAAGGGGATACACAGAGATTTAACTGCAAGATTCATACTAGAATACATCGTTTATCTAAATGAATGCTCCCTACCCTGGAAATTGATATGTTAGGACCCAATTCAGGAAATTTACATTCAGGAGAGTAACTTCAGATACATTTACATTCTCATTGCATTCAGTGGAACAGCTGAATTCTGCTAGTATTTTCTGGATCTAGTTATTCAATTTCACACAGAAGTACAGCTTGCAATCCTAATTCTAATAAAAATAATTTTAAAATTCTTATTATTTTTAATTACATAGAAATATATCAAAAATTTATTATAGAATTGTGGATTCAATTAAGGATGATTTTTCAGTTACCAAAAATCAGATTAACTTCCAGCATTTAGAACTGAATATCATTTCCTCTTTGAGGTTTTCCTTACATAACCAACTGGCAAGTAGTTTCATGCTTAACTGTTAAATGTTTCTACAGCACCAAAATCAAGAACTATCACATATGGCAATAAGATTACCGAATCAATTAATTTTTCATTTAAATTTGTACACAAAGTAAGAAACTGTGGTGTTTTGCTGGAGAAGGAATTGTGACAGTTCCAAATGTGCATGAATTCTAAATAGAATATAGACTGTACCTTGTAAGTTCACTCTTTGGGTATTGTTACCTTACTCTGAGGAATTAACTTTAAGGGACTTCATATGATGAATTCTTTGGAAATACTCCTACTGGTTTCCATGTATGTTTGCTCACAGTTTAGGTTTTACTGTAGATTAGAAGAAGAATGATACTGCAAGACACCAATACTATTTTTCCTAAAATCATTTGGATGACCCTAAGTGTTAAATGAACTGAATACTTGAAGAATTTCAAGATTCCATTTAATCTGTTTTTATCTGGCCATAAGACTGTAATAAGAAAACATACTTGGATACAGACCCACTACCCATGTCATCAGAAAAAAAACATTTACATTTTCTTACATGGGAGTAGGATTTACGGAATCACAGAATCACAATCTGGCCTTGAACACCTCTAGGGATGGGGCATCCACAACCTCTCTGAGCAGCCTGTTCCAGCACTTCACCACCCTCATAGTAAAAACTTCCCCCGATATCCAACCTAAATCTTCCATCCCTCAACTTAAAACTGTTTCCCCTTGTCCTGCTGTTATCTACCCTTTCAAAGAGTTGATTCTCCTCCTGTTTGTAGGCTCCCTTTAGGTATTGAAAGGCTGTAATGAGATTACCCTGCAGCGGTTCTTTTCTTCAGGCTGAACAAGCCCAGCTCCCTCAGCCTGTTTTCGTAGGGGAGGTGCTCCAATCCCCTGTTCATCTTCATGTCTCTCCTCTGGACCCTCTCCAACAGCTCTCTGTCTTTCTTGTACTGGGGGCTCCAGACCTGGACACAGTACTCTAGATGGGGCCTCACAAGAGTAGAGTAGAGGGCTACAATCATCTCCCTGTCCCTGTTGTCCCTAACTCTAGAATATGATAGAATCTGCAGATAAGAAGGAGGACACATGAAATAAGAGTTTCTGTCTCTTAATGTTATATCTTAGTCAAAGCCTGCAGTCAGCATGTGGCCTGGCACATCCTGTCCTGTGTCCTGGTCCTTGCACTATGCTATCATGGAGGTGGCTTTTCTGCACCCCGTCCAGCCCTGGGCATGCCCCCATCACTCAGTATCAATCAGACTTCTGTATGTGATTGGTACTGTCTGAGCTGAAACCAAGATATAGGAGGGAGTAGTGTAGTGCTGACTCAAGTTATGGCAAATCATTTTATGCATTTTTGTACAATGCTTAAAAACAGTTCTGTGAACAGTGAAAAATATGCGGCCAGTATTATCCAAAGATATTACTGCTTGCTTTATTTTTCCTATGTCTTTTTTTTTTTTTTTTTTTTTTTTTTTCCTATTGTATTTTAAGCTCAGGTAAAAAAACATTTTGTACTTCAGCCTATGCTATTTACTAGAACGAAAGATTTAGATATAAAGTTGCTTTTGGTACCATTAACAATTCAATTATTAAGCTCCCTTCAAAAAATAACAATAAAAAATACCAAGTTAAATGCTAACAATATATATATATATTACTATACAAACATAAGACTCTGAGGAAAAGAAAAAAGAAAAAAAGAAAAGATAGTTATTCAGCGCAATCATATCTGAGATGTCAAGATCTGTTCCTGAGAGAGGAGAGACATCATTGCTGAATCCTGCTCTGTAATAAATATGAATACACAGCAGCTTTTGGGGATTGAGACTCAAACCAGCCACCTGGGATTGTGAGTGGTTAACTTCAGCTAGCCAGCTCCAGGGAAAGAAGCATGAACGAGTAGTTGAGGGTATGGTTTCATTGTATGGTAGATATTGCTATTTTATAATGTTTTTGTACCAGATGTATATTACAACCTTGCTTGGATTTTGCTGGTTCCTGAGCTGCAGGCAGGCAAAACTGCTAGGGAAATATTATGTCAAATTGCATCAATCAGGATCCAAATTCAGGGAAAAAAAAAAAAAAAAGTGTTACCACAAGAAATCTTTTACATTGTTCTGCTATTATAATTATATATTCCTTTTCAGCTCCATTCTGGCTTGTGTTCAAGAGAAAATACAAAATTATTTGTTTCAATATTTTCACTAACTGCAGAAGCACTTTTTTCAGTCATCTCTCCTCAGCTAGACTCACAGCACAGTGCATTAACAGTCATGTCTGCCAGCAGAGGGGGGAAAACACACCTTCATTGTGTCTGGAATAAAACAACAGGTCAAACAGTTTTCTTTTTTTTTGTTTAATTTGGCTTCAGCAGGGCTCCCAAATTAAACCCATCTCTTCCACATTCTCAGAAATCACAAATATTTTTCTTGTTTCCAAAATACCTAAGAGCCAGAAATGCCAGCATTTCAAGGGTGGCAGAATCAAGGAAGAGGAGGATTAATCCCTTTTGTGTGTTTAGATGAAAGGGAAATTTTTCTGATTCTTCTTTCTTTTTCCTCTGAAATTACTTGGAATTCCCATAGAAATTAAGTATTTCATGTTTTATGCATAAAGCTGCGCAATATAAACAGACTGCTTTCTTTGTGAAATCTCAGACTACAGGCCAGCGTGGCATATGGAAACGCATTAAGTTTTGCTTGCTTCTCCTTCTAGCAAGCTTTCCAATATTGAAAAAGCAACATCAGGAACACCTTTGCACAAGGCCTTCTCAACATTTCATTGTCCAGATTTGAACTTGAATCTATGTTTTTTGCTTTTGCTTATCTCACTGGATTAGAAAATCCAGACATTTTTCTTCTTCTGTCTATTCTTCTCATAGCCACAAACTATATTTTATACTTAAATACGGTTATTCCTTAAAGTCACCCTAACACTTTCTCAAATCTTAAATTCCTTGTCTAATCCCATTTTCATATTATAAATCACTAGTAGTTACATTTATTCAGTTGAAAAATTCAAGAATTTTATTAATTTATTAAACAGACTGTTTAAATTGTGTTGAAGTATAATCTTACTCATTTCCAAAGTGCGTGAAATAAATTGACTTTTGATATGGATTAACAGATTTGCTAAATAGTATACAGATTATATTTGAATATTAGATATTCTTTAATTTAATATGTACATTTAATTGCCATTTATGCTCTTGTGTAAAATGGGGAGAGGGAGGAAAGAATAACAAAACGAAAAACAAAGAAACAAAATCTAGATCACAGTGATAAGAAGAGAAGACAGTTTTGTATTTCTGGTATTAAAATACATTCTTATTATGCCTTTTAGCTTCAACCAGAAAGAAAATTCTATCAATCCAGAAATGGTAGAGTTAACATTCTTTAATTCTTCAGTTATGTGCTTTCTTCTGCTTCATTACGTAATGTCTAGTAATACATAGGAAATGTAGCTTCTTGTAGCTGTCTTTTTTAATTTTAGAAGAGAAACTGAACCCTTTGTGCTGGCATTTTAATTCCACTGAAAGCTGCATGCCTCTCTTTTTGGCATCTTTATTTTTGAGGACTGACACAAAAATCATTCTCATACATAGCCATATGAGACCAAAACAAAGGGCACTGGAAAGTTAACAGCTCCCATCAATGCATACATCTTGACAAAGTGGCAGAAATTTCTATTCTTACCTCCATTCTCACTTCAGAGAAGAATTTAATCATAATAACACACTCATTTTTTTAAGAAAGCAGTTCCATTAGTATTTCTTTGGCTGTTTAATTATAAGGATATTTTTGAAACAATAGCTGTATTTACTTTTCTGCAGTGGAAAGATCTTAGCAGAATGAAAATGAACAGTGTAAAAGTTCCTACACACTGTCCCTGTCTTCCTTAAGAAATTCATGCATGTGCTCTGTTCTGAAATATGAGAAAATGTAAGGTACTTTTGCTAAAATTTATGAAATTCAAATTAAAATGAGATTTCCATGAAACAGCCACATTTCTTTTAGTTTCAAAGGTGTTTAGGTCTTATATGATCAAAGTTGTTTGCTTAAAGGTATTATACAAACTCATAATTCTTTTGCAGAATGTGAAATTGAATGTTGATTTGGACAAACGTAGCTGTGATTGGGATAGATTTCTCTTGAGAATAATTGCTGTCATGTAACTTATGTTTTCACAGAGAATCAGAGAAATTGCCTTTAGTTTATGATAAGCAATAACATAATTGCTTTGAAATGAATTGCTACTTTTTAAAATAAATGTCTGCATATACTTTTTATCATTAAAAAAACCTGTGTATAAAACTAATGAGGCAGATAGAAAGTATACAACTGAGATTACTTCCTCCAGGTGAACATTTTTTATATGCCTCAGGCATATTTTCTGATATGGGGGAGAGCTAAATAAGGTACTAAATGTCTGAAAGAAACTTTGGAGAAAAACAACACACATACTCATGTATTGTTTTTAATTTCTATTTTTGCCCTGAGATTTGTAGTACTGCATGGTAAAATGCCAGTGAAGTCGCATTGCTAAACTTTCTGTAAATAAGATTTTGACTGTTTAGCAAAGTTTAGCAACTGGAACTCAGGAAACAACTTTTGATGAGTTTTTCTGTTTTCCCTTCTTTAATGCAATTACTGTTTTGGTGCCATTTAACCAAACTAACTGAATTAATAAAACTACCCAGGTATGATCTGATAATTCAGAACTTAATTTCACCTTAAGCTATAAAGATACTCCTTTAGTGAAATAACTGTTCTGATTAGAAACAAAAGATAATAAATAATACCATTTCTTAAAAATTGATTTTGTTTCCACTCTTCAAAAAAGCATGGAAAGAGAATATGTTACAATCATGATGGAAAGAATAGCTTTGAAATGGTGAATAAAACCAATGTAGATGTAATTTATCCAGAATTTACAAGCAAACAAACAAACAACAATAACAACAACAACAAAGCAATTTAGCAAACAAACAAAAAGTCCCAAACCATCTTGGAACGGGGAACTAATATTGACAAAAATATTAGAGGTTAAAGAAATATCTATAAAAGTGGCATAAGCCACAAAAATATAAAAATGAAGAGAAAGGATCACAGAAAGAAGTCGAGTGTTAAAGATAAGAAAAGCAAAGGTGGGGAGGTAGAAAGAAGGTTACACAAAAGACTATGATTATGAAGAAAATTTTCAAGTATATGAGGAACAAGAGGTGAGCATAAGAAACAGTACACTCTTTGAAAGATGGCAAAGGTACTTTATTGTCAAGAGACCCAGATATCACTTAAAAGAAAATGGATTTGCTGCAACGTTTAAAAAGAGTGATGAAGGACAGTGTTAAGAAATAGACATACATTTCTCAAGAGAGGAAGAAGAGATACTAAAGGTAATAACATCAGAAGAGCTGAAGAAATTAGGACATCTAGCAGTAGGTAACAGCATGAGGGGATGAAGTCCATGGAAAACTTCTTTACAGAATGTATTAAAAACAGTACAACCAGTCAAAATATATTTGAATCTCTAAGCATTCAGTAGAAAAGTAGGTATAAATAGCACATGAATAACAGATGGCAACAGAAGACAAAAACAGAGTTTTCATTTCTAATTGATATTTTCAATAGTAAGTCACTAAGTGTTCATACTCAAAGTCAGCTTTGCTTTGTCTGTGTAGCCGAAAATTTAGGTAGTATTAGATAGCATTAAGCTGAAAGAGGAGGTTAAAATATGCTTGTACATTTTGATAATTTTTATGTTAGAACCTTAACATAATAAATAAATAAGAGAAATATATTTTGAATCGGTAACTGCCAATTTCTATTAAAAGTAAAATAAAATTAGCTTTCATTAAAGATGCATTCTCTTTGGAAGAGAATTGAACACTGCACACTGTGAAAGGGAATACCGTTTGACAAGACTGCCATGACAGAAGGCTGGATCATATTAGCTGCAACTAAGTAGTCTGTAAATTTTGTAGTAAATTGTTCTACAAATAAATAAGGTAATATTGAGCAGATTACTGAAATGTCTCCCTTTGCTTTAGTGTAGTCAAAGGTTCATTTTTTTAACATGAAGTACGAAATGAAGTTTTCATTTTCAGGTATGTTTCATTTTGGCAACTGTAGTCTTACATCAGAGCACCAGAATGATTAAAAAGAAAGGTTTTTAACGAGAATGCTCCTTTCCTCAAGAAGAATTACTAACTACTAAGATATGTAACAAAAAAATGCTACTGCTCTCCCAGCTATGTCGTCTTTGATGGTAATCATCTCTAAGAACATCATTTTTTTTTGTTTGTTTTTGTTTTTTAAATCCGGGTGAAAATAATGAGTAAAAGCTTTAATTCTTGGGTGGCAATACTATGAATTCTTGACAAAACATAGTGGTTTAACAGATGCAGATGCAGAAATGAAACATCACTAAAAATGTTACATATATCAGACACCTCAAGAGCCAAATGTCAGCTGAGTAATGGTTGTACAGGACAATATTTGTAGTGCACAAAGTAGCAGGGGCAGAAAATCCAAAATCTCCGAAAGCTACTGAGATCCAGGAATTAGCTGTTCCTGTGAACTGCCATATTCCAATAATTGTAATTATCAAAGATACAGCAGTGTTTCTGTGCAGTTGTATGAATCCCTCTTTGATTTCTGGCTCAAAGCTTGCTTCCTGAGGTATTTCTTGTGACAAGATTGACTTGTCTAGGAGATGAGTGATGGTGTTGCTATGTGGCAATCAACATCACTGTGTGGGCAATCTTACATTTCTTGGAGTTCTTTGCCTTTGGAAGAGACTGCTTAGGACTGTTTACTGGCAGAAGATCCATCCTGTGACCAAATAACTCCAGTTTGCTATGGGAGATTGGGGGATGATACCATTATATACTGTGAAGGCAAGATATAAGTGGGCATCCCTGCTCCATCTTATCTGCTGGCCTGGAAGATGGGAACAAAAGGAGTTCCTGCTGAAATCCAAAAGCCAGAAGCTGTCACTCCAAAAAAAAAAAAACTGACTCAACCACTTTGGACTTATAAATAAATTTGTACTACCATTGGAAAGAAGTCACCATCATCACTGTGGTCACTGTCGTCATCAACAGAACAACGCCTGATGACCCACCACTATTGAAGACTGAACTATGAACCACACTGGATCCATGCTGGTGACTATCTCCCTCTTGCTTCCTACAAAGACTCCTTGCTTCTTTCCTATCTTTTCTATCACCCTTCTTCCCTTCCCCATTACCCTAATTCATAATAGTGTCTGTCCTCCACTTCCCCATTTCCCTGATTAAGATTTGTAATAAACTGGTCAGACCAACATTTGAACCGTGGTTTCTTAGTCTCACACTGGGTATACAGATATCAAAGAAGCTTCTCTCCGTCCTATAAACGAGTGAGACAGCAGTGCATAGTCCCCACTACATTAACTGCTACTTGGATTTTTAAATTTCTCTGTCATGCCCTAAGTCTTGGATTCAGCCTTCAGATACAGAGGTGAACACTATGAAAAAGAAATGAACAATTACTTTTTCAGTGCAAGGTTTTCATAGCATGCAGGAAAATATTTCAGAAAAAGGATAAAGATATATTGAGCTGTTTCATTCTCTGAATTGTGGCCATTATCCTGTGCATGGAATAAAGCAAAAGTTCAAAAGGAAAACAACAACCTGTGACAATGTAATTACTATTCCTAATACTTAGCCCCAGTAAAATACAATTTGAGGCTAGATTTAATCTGAGAAAGATTGTTGTGTGAATTGTGCATTTATTAATGATACGATTTAATATACTTCAGCATAGGATACAGAAAGTAATAGGTCACTCTAGAAGTAATGCCTTCTATTTATTTTCATAGAAACTACAACAGATACAAAGAGCATAATAGCATTAGATGATAGAGCAAATTCTCAGGTGGAAAAAAATATTTTTCAACATAGTCACCATAATTAGTTACACATTCTCAGCAGTGTTGAGCAAGAGCCTGCATGCTGGGCTTGTAAAAATCTGCACCAGTGGAGGTGACCCACTGTTGCAGTTGCCACTGCTCAAACACATCACCCACTACCTCACTGCACTCACATCCACTGCTTAGTCTTCATAAATGTTCAGGAATCGTCGATGAATGTCAATAGGTGCCATTTTTTCTGCATGGAGAAATTAAATTCCACATCTTTTCTTCATACACCCTTCCATGTGAGATGTCATTTTGTCAGACTGCCCCTCTGCTGCCATCAGGTACACGAACAAAATGTAACAGTGTATTGGCAGAAAGTTTCAACCTCTCCTGCCATACCACCATCATCAGGGGGAATGGTTTCAAGCTACAGCAGGGGAGATTCAGGCTGGACATTAGGAAGTATTACTTTCCAGAAAGGGTGGTCAGGCACTGGAATGGACTGCCCAGGGAGGTGGTGGAGTCACCGAGCCTGGGGGTGTTCAAGGAAAGGCTGGATGTTGTGTTGAGGGACATGGTTTAATGGGAGCTGTTGGGAATAGGTGAACGGTTGGACTGGGTGATCTTTTAGGTCTTTTCCAACCTTGGTGATTCTATGATTCTATGATTCTATCATTTTATTATGATGTGATGAGCCAATGTAATAAAATAGGAGGAGTTACTTTTGAAGCAGCCCTTGTATATGTTTACAACAAATACTCATTTTCTAACCTAATAACAGCGTGTTAATAAGTAGAGTCATTGTTCACTACAGACATTTTAGAACCACATAAAATACTAAAATGTGGTAAACTACTAAGAGGTCATTCATGTGATTATATGAATACATAATCAACTTTTCCTTTTCTTTCTTATTCTTTTTTTTTTTTTTTTTTTGCAGATATTTAAAAAAATTATAATAATTGTTTCTTCTAAGCAGTGAGATATGTCTAGCATATTCACTTATTTTCAGTGCGTAAAGAATGGAGGAAAAGTTTATTTATTTATTTATTTAGTTAGTTAGTTTTAAGAATTTGGATCAGTGGGAGTCTCTCTTATTCTGTTTGTCACATAGGCACATAAAATATTCAGAAGTAAAGGTTTCCCAGGTGAAAAGAACCATAAATTTAAATTCATTTTCGTAGTGCAGAACTAATTACAATGATCGGAAAACTGCCTACATATATCTGTTTTCTTATTCAGCACGAAAACTCTTAGTAGCAACATAATGAATGTATTTTTATTTATTCTTTTTAATTTCAGCATTTTAAAAAAGTCACCTTGATGCAGTCTGCATTAGCCTTAATCATACCTGCTTTTACAAGGAGAGAGTATAGAAAAATTGAAGCACTGCCAAATCTTCTTCAGGCTTTTTGATTGATTGAAAACGCATAACATAAGTAAGAGAAGATGTTAGGATAGTAGTCTGTCAATAATAAACTAGTATCAGCAAACTTCCAAAATGTTATTTCTGCATAGGTAATAAATTTGATTCTTTACAGTGAAGCTGAAAAAGAATAAAATAATATAAGGCACATATGCAGAAAGCTGCTATTCTCCTTGTAGAAAAAAAATCCTGAGGCAGAAAAAAATACTATGCTTAGTGAAAAAAGTGCAATATGTATATTTTTCTACAGAAGTTTTGAGTAGATTAAAAAATAATATTGAAAAATTGTTGCTAATATTTTCAAAGTTTCTTAAGCAGTTGTGAGTTTGAACACATTTTGGAAGGATTTGGAAGTCAGTGAGCTTTATGAAGTTTTGAAGAACTGAGAGTGAACTACTAAGGACTAATTTAAAGTAACAAATAATTGCAATATTTTCTAAGACTGATTCCCCCTTTACTCTCCTTTTACCTCTCAAAAATTCAGTGAGAAACCCAGATCTTTGGGAAGAGAAAAGGCTTATATCAAGCAAGGTGTGACCTTAATCAGTATCCAGAGAGTATATTAAGCATGTTTAATCCAGAAGATGCAACATAATGCCAATGAGATTATCCTTGCTGAATGTGTACAGGCAGTAATGATTCAGAATATAATTCCTCAATTAAGTACTGACTGAAGAAAGAGAGCCCACATAATTTAAAATAAACTTTTGAAGGAGGAGAAGACATTAACAAAAGTGTGGAGGTATGGAAATATTAGCAGAAAAAGAGATACAGCCATACTAGTGTTATTTAGAAAGATATTGTTGATGTATGGAAATTAACCATTGTCAGAAGAGAGAAGTGATGTATGCCTGCCATGGTTTAAAACCAGCTATCCTGTTTTGTATGAATCATACATCTTATACACAAATAAGCTTTTGTTTCAAACATTAATTTAGGATTGGGACCGATAGGGGCCAGAACACTCCATTTTATTTCTGCAATAACTAAATTCCTTTGGTGGCTCATCACGATGATCCAAAAGGCAGTGGCACAATTTTCTGTTCTCCTTACCAATCTCCATCACATTCCAAATCTAGTCTGTACGCAGCAATTTCCTCCCAGACAGCTTTCCCCTGCCCTGTTGCATCTTTTTCTCCTCTCCAGAGCTGTACAGAAGCTACAGCTTCAATAATCCTCTATACTGAGAAGTCATGACGAAATTCATAGCAGTGTCATGTGCACAATCAGTAGGTTTTGTTCAGCACTTGTGCATGCAGCTGATTAAAGTTCACTGAAATCTACTTATAACAGCCTTGATTCCCTAAATAGCTAACACTACAGAAGAGAAGAGTCATAATACCAGGATATATCATGTATTAAGGGATACAGCAAATGTTCTGGGAAGTCAATAACAGTCAAGTAACCAAGTTCCTATTTTATGAATACTTCCCTCCAAATTGAATGAACTTTCATACTTGAGATCATTTTTTATATGAAGAAAAAAAAAGCCTAGTATATCGTTACATTAGAAAATCTATGATTTGTCTAAATTGCTAAGTGAGTCAGTGAATTAGCTCATTGTAGATTTTGTTGCTTATATTTATTTAATTCCTCACATTTTGCCAGGACATTAGACAAGACCAGAAGTATCTTTACAGGTGCACTTCTTTGCAGTGTTAAATATACCTTTTCCTGGTCAGTAGCCTTTCTGTATGAGAGTAGAACTTTTTTTTTTCTTTTCTTTTTTTTTTTTTTTCCCCCAATAACAAAGTAGTTAAGAAAAAATATTTTAAAATGTAGGTAATGATGGATGGTATTTTTTTTTTTTGGATAGAATGCACAGTTGTGTTTGTTGTTACTGTGTTTTGTTTTTTGAAAAATTACAAAACAAACTGTACCACGAAAGTACTTAACATTCATCCATTTCATCCATACATTTCAGTCTTAGAGAAGCTGACACAACTCCAAGATTTTAAGTGTTCAGCCAGTATTAACTTGAACCCTGACCTTCCAGAAAAACAGTAGGTCTGGAGAAGTCTGCATTACAGACTGATTTATAGGATGTACTTGTAATGTAGATTACAGATTTGTTCTGAGGAGAGGTATTTCCTGGTGGACTATCTTAATAAACTTACTAAGTATGTACTTAAAACACTGTGTCATTTTAAAAATTAATAAAAGACAGCATGAAGTCAACTTGATCCCACTGTAGTAAGATTTGTAAAGCGAACATCAGGTTGAATTTTTTGTCTGCCTTCAAGCAGTTTGCAGTATGTGCAAGTACTGAACTGACTGTCTTATTTCCCTTTGCCCTTTGGGTAATCATTATCATTTTAGTGAACTTTTGACTGTACTCCAAGGGATACGTAATGAAAACCAATATCAGATGCATACAGTATTAGACAACCTTATTGCAGTTCTGCCATCACACATCATTACTATCAACTTGACCTTGTCAGCATGCTGTGCAGTATGTTCTTTGCTTTAGGTTTTATTACTGCCATTCTCAACGTCTGCAGAAGTTACATGATCTGATTGATCTCAACAGCACACTTATCCAAAACTAGAATAAGTTCTCTGTCTTCAGACACAGCATTGCAGTCATTTCTTGCATTTTTCTGTATCTCGTATCTGAGCAAATGCGCTACGTGCATTATTATGCACTGTAATGTATTTTGACTTTTAGATAAGATCTTGCACTCCCTGTCATTCACCGTCTCCTAGTGTGAGTAAAAAGCTTATTAGAGATGCATACTTCATCCTCTGAGATTATCTGCTGTCAATGCGTTTATACCATAATTTATTCTAAAAATGTTGCAGGGACATTACTATTCAATAAACATGTCGTTTTTGCATGCTTATCTTCAGTGTATTAATATGACATTCAGATCAACTGAAGTCAAATTGAAGAGTTTCTGTGACCAGAAAGACAAACTGTTTTCCAGCCATAATATCAGTGTTACATGAATAAAGAATTATAGAATTGTAATACCTGGATTACCAAGATGACTTTATATTGAATGCATGAAATAGCAAGGAAAACTAGACAAGCTGTTACAGCATTTAAAAAACTTTTCAAGGAACAGAAGATGAAAGATATTTTTTAGAACCAAATCCAGCATTTGTTAATCAACTGTTTGAATGGAGTAGAACAATGGTGAAGACTGAAAGTCGGTGAGGAAGAAATATAGAGATAGCTAAAAAGAGATTGTTAAGAACAAAACTAATAAACAACGCAGAGAGAGACGACAGGAGCTCAGACTAAAAAAAAAAGATTATTATGAATTGTGCACTAAAGAAGTGAGCTTCAACTCATCATCTCTCTTCATATTCTTGATTATTTTATTTTGGGGACAGTATTTTCTATTATTATAAATGCACAGAATTGGAGCATGGTGGAATACCAGATATTTTAAATTAACTGACATTAAGGGATCAATTCAGATGAGTACTTTTTATCTAGTGCTACTGAAGATCTCTAAGATAGACTCACAGAATCATCTAATTTGTAAGAGATCTTACTGATCAACTCCAGCCATTAATCTGACCAATTGCACCCCGTCATTAAACCACATCTTCTAGCGTCACTTCCATGTTTCGCAAAAATGTCTGGGAACAGAATCACAGAATCACAGAAATCACAGAACTGTAGGGGTTGGAAGAGACCTCCAGAGATCATCGAGTCCAACCCCCCTGCCAAAGCAGGTTCCCTATACCAGGTCGCACAGGTAGGCATCCAGGCAGGTCTTGAACATCTCCAGAGAAGGAGACTCCACCACCTCCCTGGGCAGCCTGTTCCAGTGCTCCGTCACCCTCACTGTAAAGAAGTTCTTGCGCACATTTGTGCGGAACTTCCTGTGCTGCAGTTTCCAGCCATTTCCCTTTGTCCTGTCTTCACTCACCACTGACAAGAGTGAGTCTGCCACCTGTCTGGGCAGCCTGTTGCAGTGCTTGACCATCTTTCCAGGAAGAAATTATTCCACGTGTTCATTCTAAAGTTTCTCCTATGGAATTTGAAACTGTTCACATTTTATCACTTGTCACCTGAGAAAGGAAACCAACACCCTCCTTGCTGCAAACTCCTTCAAGGGAGTTATAGAGTGTGATGAGATCTCACCTCAGTCTTTGTTTTTCCAGCCTGAAAAGTCCCAGTTTACTCAGCCACTACTCATGCTTTTTTTTTTTCTCTTTCTTTCTTTTTTTCCCTAGTCCTTTTTCCGCTTTCACTGCTTTTCTTTACATACACTCGAGCACCTTAATATCTGTCAGAGGTCCAAAACTGAGTACAATATTCAATGTGTGGTCTCACTACTGCTACATCAAGAGAACAATCTCTTGTCCTGCTGGCCACACAATTTCTAATGAAGGCCCTCCTATTGTTATTGAACTTCTAGGCCATTTAAGCACACTGTTGGCTCATGTCCAGCTGTCTTTCAATTAGTATTCCTGGGTCTTTGTCTGCTGGGCAGCTTTCCAATCATACTTCCTCAAGCCTACTACATGGGGTTGTTATGACCCAAGTAGGACATGGCATCCAACCTTGTTGAACATCACATGATTGGAGACAGCCCATTGATCCAACTTATCTAGATTCCTCTGCAGATCAATGATCTTCCCTAGCTTGGTCTCATCTGCAAAATTACTGAAGCTACATTTAAAAAAGGCATTAAACAAATCTGGTACCAGCACTCACCTATGGGGAATATCACTTGTGAACAACTGCCAATGAGATTTAACTCCGTTCACAATGACTCTTTGGGCCTGGTCATTCAGTCTGTTTAAAGACATCAAGTCAATGTAACTACTCAGGAAAACACAATAAGTTCTTGTTAATTTCTTATGGTTTAAAGAGAAGTTGATTATTGGTTGTGATTGGCGATGCAGAGTCCAGTAGGAGGCCTGTAGCTAACAGTGTTCCTCAGGGGTTGGTACTGGGCCTGGTCTTGTTGAACATCTTTATCAGTGACCTTGATGAGGGGATAGTGTCTACTCTCAGCAAGTTTGCTGATGATACAAAGCTGGGAGAAATGGCTGACACACCAGAAGACTGCTGCCATTCAGAAAGACCTGGCCCTTTCTGGGTAGATGAGATTTAACAAAAGCAAGCATAGAGTCTTGCACCTAGGGAGGAATAACCGCATGCACCAATGCAGGTTGAGACATGTCCTGCTGGAGAGGAGCTCTACAGAGAAGGACCTGAGGGCCCTGGTGGATGATAGGTTGGCCATGAGCCAGCAGCATGCCCTGGTGGCCAAGAAGGCCAATGGCATCCTGTGGTGCACTTAAAGGAGCCTGGTCAGCAGGTCAAGGAAGATGATCGTCCCCCTGTACTCTGCCCTGGTCAGGCCTCACCTGGAGTATAGTGTCCAGTTGTGGGTTCCCTGGTACAAAAAAGACAGAGATCACCTGGAGAGAGCGCCCAGTGGAGGGCCACAAAGATGATGAAGGGCCTGGAGCACCTCTTTTATGAGGACAGGCTGAGTGAGCTGGGCATGTTCAGCCTTGAGAAAAGAAAACTCAGAAGGGATCTGATTAATGATAAGTATCCAAGATATGGGAGGCAAGGGGACGTGGCCAGACTATTTTCAGCAGTGTATCGAAATAGGACAAGGAGAAACAGCACAAATTAAAGCATTGGAAGTTCAGCACGAATGTGCATAAGAACTTCTTCACAGAAAAGGTGATGAAGCACTGGAACAGGTTGTGCAGAGAGGTTGTGGAGTCTCCTTCTCTGGAGATGTCCAAGACCTGCCTGGATGCCTACCTGTGCAACCTGGTCTAAGGACACTGCTTTGGTAGAGGGCTTGGACTACACTATCTCTAGAGGTTCCTTCCAGCACCTACAATTCTGTGATTCTGTGATTATTCTTTTTTCCATCTTTGCCATCAAAAAAAATGAATAAACAGCTAGGACTTGCTCAAATTATTTAAGTTCTTTGTTCAAGAATTAGTTTAAAATTGTGTTTTAACATTACAGTTAGATATCGAGAGACATTACTTTTGATTCAAAATATTATGTCTAGTTTGTTGATAAATAAGCTAATTCTGGATTCATGGTTCATGACTTGTCACCCACACATTCACTGTTTCTCCAAAGACTAACTGCCTCTTTTATTCATTTAACACAAACCAGACCAAACACCATTCTTAAAAGCAAGAAAAGACTCGTGTTCTCCAAGTCTGCTTGGAAACAATGATAGCCAATATATGCACTGAATTAATTCCCTCACAGCATAGTAAAATAATCTCATAAGCTTTAATCAGTTAATTATTTCTAGATCTAATTATTTCTAGATTGAGGTATGCAAAAAATATTTATCAATTCTAGCAATTTAATTCACCTTCTGAGCTGTAGTCAATTGATTAGATGATAAAATCAGAAATAGTCTTTTGTGTCTGTTTTCTTTTTTTGGTCCTTTATTTTTTTCATCTACCTCACTGCCTCCCATAACTTAGCAGTTATTGATTAACTACCAGGCCACCTAATCTTTCTTCTCCTGACACAGTTCTGAAACACAAAGCAAGTAAAATGAAACTGTTTAAAACACATCTCCCAATGTATTATTAATAGAAACAAATTTTTTGTTTAAGAGATTTCAGGAATCTACTCAGTAGATTTTCTTCTCAGAATAGAGTATAGGATGATATCTCTCTAAGCTGTTTCAGTTGCCTAAGATAATATGAGAAGAATCCTCTCATGAGATGTCTATGGATTTGAAAGTGCTTCGGTTACAGTAGAAAACCTAGGGATGCTTGTTCAACTGATTGCAACATAAATATGATGGTGTTAAAAGACTGCACAGAAAACGTTAAGATGAATGAGACACTGAAATGTGACACTGTTTCACTGCATTACTCTCTGTAAGAATAAAGGTTTCATACTGTACTGCCCTTTACTCCATAAACTGCTTATTTATCAATAACACAATAAAGAACAGAAGCTTGAAACAAAGTAACTCAAAGAACAAAAAATATATTGTCACTGCATAATAAAAAAGTGAGAAATTTTTTTAGAATCAAAACAAATTCATCAGTAGCAGGAGGTGGATAAATGTCAAGAACTAGCAGTAAATTACTGCAGAAAGTGAAGATAGCATCAGAGAATCTGGGGAGAATACAGATAGCAGATTCTTCTTGATAAAAAATTCAGAAGTTAGTAACTGGGGTAAAAAAATGAAAGCTTAGTGAAGTTAAAATGTGAGGAAAAAAAAAAAAGAAGTTATCAAGGCAATGGAAATGTCAGCTGCCTGCTGTCTTGTCTTCTCAGGTGCAATAAAGAAATCTTTAAAAAGCTTCTCATTCTACATCCTTGATATTATTTCTATCCCATCTGGAAAATAATGGTATTTTAAAATGCGCTATGAAAGTTAACTCGGAAAGAAAAGTCACATCAAAGTTTTTATGTCAGTCAAAAGAGAAAGTTATTTATTTTATTTTGTAATGTAGAAAACAATTAAAAATTTGCTTAACATTTTTATAAGATAATCCATTTCAGTGTCAAGAGATGTCTAGTGCTCTGGGAAAATATTAATCAGGGTATTTTAGGGAAGAAATATAACCATACACACTTAAATGCATATAATCTATTCAAAGTATGTTGTCTGAAACTGAAACAGATTTCTGTATGTGTTAGTGGATATATTTAAGTAGCAAGGTCCCCAAAACAGATAATGCACCTAGTTGTCACTGTACATGAAAAGTCTGAAATGTTGATTTAAAATTTTTAAGTTTGATAGCGCTGACTGCTTTTATAAATCTCTGTTCAGTGAACAGCCCACAGTTGTCTAAATCTTGTCTAGAGGAGCTGTTATAGTAGGTGATTTTGGAGGGTGTGAGGGGGGGGGGGAAGAAAAAAACAAAAAAGATTTAAACATATAACAATATATAAAACATAACACACAATACTGAAGAAAGTGCTGTTTTTATACCCTGTAGGCTGGTATACTAAAACAGTCACATAGGATTTTTTGCTTTGTGAATTTGTGGATTTATTTCTTATGAACTGAGTAGAAATTATTTCAAGGGCTTAATTTTTAACAGTAGAGATTTTATTCTAATTTACTTTTTATCAATCTTAGAAACAGGCTCAGTATTAGTTTTTTCTTATCTCAGACATTATCTGAGGAAGAGAAGATAAATTTGGGAATATGTTACCCACAGTAACTGTCTAGAGACACTTCAGGAAAGTAAAAATGAATACAGATCTTCCTACCTAGGGATCCTGCGCATGGCAACCCTTCCCATAACAGGGGTGGGAACCTGATGATATTTAAGATCCCTTCTAACCCAAGCCATTCTATGATTTCTGTGATTACACCACAGAGCCAGACTCTCGTTTTCTCTTTCTTTTTCTTTCTTTCTTTCTTTCTTTCTTTCTTT
>NW_024885532.1:3386162-3541780 GCF_019232065.1 Centrocercus urophasianus
TCTCTCTGTCTCTCTGTCTCTCTGTCTCTCTGTCTCTCTTTCTTTCTTATTTTTTTTTTTTAATAAACCTTCAAGGGCTATGAACTTCAGCTTAAATTCTGCATTATTATGTGATTCTTTCTCCTTATACTATCACAGAACACAAAATGCACCCTCTGGAGGGTCTGCTCACTGCATCAGGAAGATATACCACTCTTTTGTAATCCATTGATGACCATTGAAACATCAAAGCTGGAGATATTCCTTTAAGAAATGAAAAAAATGTTAACAATATTCCTGATTTTGGGAAAGTAGCTGCCATGTACTGCAAAAAAACATAGAAATCAAAGACAACACTGTCCTACTGACTATTTTTACAGTGCATTTGTAACACAGTAGAGAGAGACACTGAGACCAAATCTCCTCATGGACTTCAGTAAAAGTATTGTTTCCTGATCCTCTGTGGAATACAACAGTGTTTCCCCAAAAGAAAAGAGGAGCCTTTCCATTCCAGAGGGAAGTACTGAAGTACACTCAAGGCTTCCAATTGGGTACAGTCTTTTTTTCTTCTCCTTACATGCTGAAAAATTGAATATGGGGCAGTACTCTGCCATTAGCTGCTCTGCTTCTCTTTACATATATGAGTCTGTTTATGGATGAGTGATACCCAGACTGGAAAACATAGAGAAGTCAGAAAATTAAGCTCAAGCATGGATCTGTTTCTTTAACTGACAAGAAGCAGAGTTTACCTCTGTGCCACCTCACATTCTTCCAGCACACGGATAAGTTTCAGGAATCAGAAAAAGCTATAGATCATCTCCCAGACACAGTTTGTGTAAGGTCAGCTTGGTTTGGGAGAAGGAGCTTTAAGCACAAAATCTGAACTCTGACTAAAACGGACTAAAAACTCATTCTGTTTTATTTACATAGATATTATTCTCCAGGACTCAACCAAAAATTTGTCATTTTACATAGTGAACAGATTATGTAGTGAGAGTGTAAAATACATTAAATAGCAAGTATATAACAATTTTTTTTACATGTGATTACATGTAAATTATATGCTTTAATATCGTGAATATAAAATAAGAAGGAAAATCTTGTAATTATCCTAAATAAATAAAGCAGCTTTTTTTTTTTTCTTTAATTTTTTCAAGTGCACAAATGTTAAGACTTTCGATTTCTCTCCTGACATTAGACTTCATTGAGATAAACACAGAAGCTTGAATTAGTCAAGACAAAATGTAGACTGAAGATGGTTTTTTTTTCAACATAAGTTATAAATCTGTACCTGGCTGACTACTCCTGTTAGAAGAGAGAGTTCTTATAAGAAATTCATCCTGTGTGTGCAAGGTCAGATCCAGAGGCTAAAGTATTCTACAGCAAGCCTCTAGGTTTATTGTTACAGAAGCTCAGAGGAGCAAAAGCATGTTCAAGTCAGACAATAATGGGAAAAGAGAAAAAACAACAACAACAAAAAAAAAAACTCTAGGGAAAAAGTAATATCCACCTCTCTATCTCCAAGTAAACAGAAAGAAAAATTTCCACAGAATTAATATTACTACTATAGCAGATTTAAGTATAGGAGTCCTTAACAACAGAAATAACACTTAAAAAATAACAAAACAAATGAACCAACCAATTAACAAGAACAAAGCATATCCCCTGAAATAATTGTTGGAATATATTATGAGTAGGCATATATTACACAATAGAAAGGAGTATTTAAAAAATACAAAAAATATTAGGGCACCAAAACTGACAGTGAAATTTCCTACAAAAATTAAACTTGCCCCATAATCATATGATCATTTTTATTTGTGTTCTTCGATAAGCCTGAGAACTAAATTTGCTTGTAAAAACACAACTTCCTACCCTGCTCCATTCTACACACACAGTTGATTAAAATCAAGATTATAATAACGCGATAAAATTTGGACTACAGTGTAGGGCAGAAAAATCTGATGATATTTCTCATATATATTTCATTTTGTGAGCAAAAATATAAAAAATGTTTCTCTTTCATTCCTACTCCCAGCACATATCATGACCATAGTTTTATGGATAAGAAAGCCTATATCTGAGAATGATCCTCACTGCTACGGTCATTTATCTTATGTGAGAAAGCCAGTTTATATTACTCGCTCCTGCAAGAACACAAAATGTGTTTGGAAAGTAATAGGACATGCCCAAGGATACCTGCCTGTTACAAATGAGCACCTGATTCATAATGGAACATATAGAAGCCAAAAAGAGTAACTAGGATGATATCTAAGTACAATTAGTCTATTTAACATCACAAGCATGGCAGTTGTCAGAAACAGATTACTGATTGCATAAATGGTAACAAGAAGCTGACAGTCTAATTAGCAAGAGACAGTCCAACACCTTTTAGGGGGCTTATGTTACTTGAGCAATGATTAGTTTGCTTTGCCTTATGACATGTTGTGATATGTATTTGCTCATACTTACAAATGTGAAATATAATGACTGCTATGAATGCTATAACCATGTATGCATGTAGGAGATAAAAACAGTCTGCAAAAATAATGTTATATTATGTTATATATATAATATGTTATATTAATGTTATATATATTGTATTTCCTAAATATAAAACTAATTTATCTTCATTTGTAATGAATGTAAAGCATCCATGACAAGCATTAATCTTTGCAGTAATTATAACTATTCTTGAAAACTGAAGATAATATAAAGACATATACTGAAATATAAAATATTTCAATGGTTCGTAATTAAAAAACATTTTCAATTTCTGATAAATAATTCTCCCTGTTGTTACAGATTATGACTAATGACTGCAAATGAGTAAAAATTGATTATTCTGCTCATATCTTCTAGCGATATTTTTGACACAAACACTTCTGTGTGCTGATTTTTTAATTTTTTTTTATTTTTTCCCCTCATATTCTTTCAGCACTGGTAAGAAATTTGAATCTAGTCTAGATTATAAACACCTGCATAAAAATCAGGAAGAGTAATAATGTTGTTATTGTTAAAAGAATAAATTAGTAATTGCAAATAGGTTCATGTTTTGGAATATAATTTCATATGTGAGAATTCATGAAATGTCCTGATACTGACAACAATTTTAATTCTTCCATTGTTTTCTTATGAAATAGAATAATTGTCATTGTGATGCTATTAAAAATAAAAAAGTAGAGACAAATAATCATGACTCTTGGGAAATATTTAAACAATCATTCAAATATTTTCATTATTATTTTGAAAATGTCCCATGATGGAGACAAACTTCTTTACTCGTTTATATCACTATCTGAATTAGGAATTACAGTCTCTGTTGTATGCCCTTTGCTTAAATGCATCAATATATATAAGGCATGTATGAAATTATTGTATTTAGTAACAGCTCAGACTAAATAACTAATGTTATATATAAGTGCTCAACAATTAATAAAAATGTTCATAACATTAAAAAATATACTGTGTATCCATGAAATAACGCACTGTGTACGTGACATAATATATTCACATCCAATATTGAACTGTAGTTCTAGCCAGTTAAGGTTAACCCTTTCACCACACTAAGCAGCGCTGCAACAATGCAACAATGGGTCCCCTTTATAAAATGTTTTGATCAGACTAGCATGACAACTAAACACCATGAATAAATTAGAGCTCTGGGTGGAAAGGCAAAATCAAAATAAGGAAAGAGTAGACCAAAATATATACTTAACTGTTCAGCAACACTTTAAAAAGCAGTAACTCTAGTAAAAGTAGATGGCTAAACTGGATTACTTTAAGTAGTCTTTCTATGGAATTTTCTTTCTCAGAAAGTTGTTTTATCCCATGTAGTTTTCCTGAAAAATAAAGCTCAGCACATAATAATAAATAGCAAACTTATTTATCATTCTACATGAACAATCAAATTGACTTAAAATACCTTTTCTGTCTTAATCTTTTACCTAAAACAAGAGAAAATTTAAAGGATCTACCACAATACTTTCAAGTACATCATTTTATAGCACATCTCTAGGATTTAGAAGGCTTTAATATTCCTGGAAGCATTACAGGCTGCCATTAAAATATAAACTAGGACATGATTAAGCCTGCAGTTTTCTCAGTGGGACACAATAACATTTTCCCTCTTAGAAAACATTACCTAGTCATGCAGATGAAATCTTTTATTTTTTTCTCTTAATTTGATTGCTGAACAAGTAATAAAAAACAAACTTTAAACTTCTCTCTTTTATAATGAAAGAATGGAGATACTTATAATTGCAATTTTCTTCTGTATTTTTTTTTAATTCTTTATATGAAATAACTGAGTCAAATTGTAATCATATTTAAAGTAAATAAATAATAATAATTTTCCTACCACTTCTAAAGCCTGCTTTATAGAGTTGGATGTAGTAGTGTAATGTCTGTTGACAAAAAATTCATCCTATTTCTAGAAAATTTTGTTCTATTAACTTACTATTTTATGCTTGCTGTCTAAGCCTACTCTGTGATAATGCCGTCAGATGAGTATATTTGTAGTATCCTGGAAACTATTGAAAAAGCATCTATTTCAATCATTGACCAGTAGCAGTGCTGAGAGTTTTGAAAATACAGAAAAATGTAAAATGTTGCCTGGTAACTTCAAGCATTGATACTGAAATAGAGGTACTGCTAATCTTTTTATCTTTAGTGGAAAACACTTAAAAAATGTGTTCTCCTAGTTTATAACTGCTTCTTCTGCTCGTCTCCTTCACAGATCACCTCTAAACTTAGAAGGCTACCAAAAATTTTATCTTTTTCAAAATTAAAAAATGAGAGAACAAAATAAAGTCTTTCTCCTCTCCTCTCCCCACCCTCTGCCTACCTCCCCTTCCCTCCCCACCTTTCCCCCCAAAAAAAGAAAGAGAAAAGAAAATGAACCCCCCCCCCCACAGAGAAATTCAAAGCTCCTAGCCCTATAATGTATTTAATTTGTCTTTTCCTTATTTATATCAGTCTTCTAAGCTCCGGTTTTAAGTTTGAAAAAGTGGGTTTCAGAGGAAGCTTGAAATTTACTTTTACTCTATTTTCATTACCTTTTCATACCGGATATCCTCATAAATCTTACTACCTAAACAAAGAAATCTTTTCCTAACATCGAACCTGAATTCCCCAGTTCAGCTTCAAGCAGTTCCAGTAGGTGTACTGCAGTCACTAGATAGCAGAACTCAGTGCTGCCCCTCCACTCCCCTCAGGAGGAATCTGTAGACATACATTTCTGCATCTTTAAATAGCTTTTCAGAGATAAAATACAGTGTCAATGTCATTGCTTCTGAACACTAAATTCATTTTGCTGTAGAGCTAAATTTATCATCTATTAACTTGGTAGTTTTGGTGGCAAAACTTAGGAAACCACTTACAGGATTTTTTAAATTTAAGTAATTGTGCTTAAAACTTATGGATATATAAAAGGTCACATCAATAAATTACTTTGAAACATCTTTGGAACTAGAGAAATGAACAGTGAATGTTGTATTCTGATCTTTGACAATGACTGAGGTTATAAGAAACTGCTCTTATAGTTATCCTTTTATGGATATGGAATACATTCTAGGATTTCTGAGCCAGAGTGAATTTTAATAAATAGCCAAGTTGAGAAGACTGGGGTTCAGACAGTTTTTACATGTAAATTAATATGATTTTCAGGCTTAGTTCAGCTTTACATGTGTTAGAATGATTGCATGGTTATTTGGACTGCATGACACATGAGATGCATACAACCTTCTGTGCAGAGTACAAACATGAAACTTTTACAGATTTACTAAGATGTAAAATGGATTATGCCAGATGTAGCGGTATGCATGTATAGGAAAGTTATTTTATCTTCACCTCCTACTTATTGTTTAAAAATTTGTTTTATCAAAGTAATTATAAACTATCACAATAAAATCAATTTTCTGTTTTATTCCATGTTCAGTAAAACAATCATACAGTAGTGCTAGGCAAGCTCATTTTTTATCAGTATTAACAGGAGATAAGGTCAGTTATCATTAGAGAAAGAATTTTCATTTAAGACCTGAAGAAAGAAGAACTGGAGTATGGGTGCATGTCTTTGTATTTTTATTTATGTAAGATGTTAGCATAAGAAAAACTACTTTGGAGTTTCTTAGTATTACCTATTACCTAGACAGCTGATTAAGGAAGAAAGGCTATAATGAATTATTAATATATACCCTTTTTAGAGTAGGTCTAGAAGACTCGGGCAACATCTGTTGAAAATCCAGGTCAACGGGTTGAGAGCATCTGTGTGAAACTGATTATCTGTTGCTATGTGTCATTTGAGCTCCCCAGGTTCCTATTCTTCAGCCAGTTACCTAAATAAGCAGTGATTTGGCTTACAGCATGAACAGAAAATGATAATATTCCATCTGAAAAAAAATGAATATATTCATTATAGCTTATGTCATTGCAGAAATTTAGATTTCAGATTTTTGTTTTCAGCTTTGTCAAGGAGACATAAAAAAAAAAGAGATAGGAAACTAAGGGAGGAAAGATGCAAAATCTTAAAGTGCTAGTGATGCTTTATATAACATGCTCTGAAGTTTTTGTTTTTATTAAGTACAGCAACGTCTAAAATTATTCATAATACAATGGAATCATATTGGTATTCTCATTCTGGCATGCTGGGAGCTGTTTTAAAACCACATTTATTTAAGAGGAATTACCCTTCTTAGAGATAAGGTATATTAATTGGCCTGGCAAGGTTTGAGGAGCAAAAGGAGTAACAGCACAGAGAAAATAAATAGTCCTTCCATGCAGTTTCATCATGAAAGCATATCAGCAAAGCAGTTAAAGATACTATGGAATGTTATAAGTACTGGGAAGTGCAGAATTGTATATCCCACGTAGTCCTTGATGAGGCAATATCATCAAAGCAACTCCGCTACCGCTACTTATTTATAAGTAGAAGAAAATAAGCTCACAAATTTCCCCTGCATTTTAGCAAGTACACAACTTGGAATTAGTCTGAGCTGCATGTAAAAACACATATTTCTTATATGTGTAAGTGTAATGTGAAGTCAGTCCATTCCAAATAAGTTTGTCTTTTCAGCTTGTGTTGATGTTTTTACATTCTAAAAAAGCCCATGAAATCTATATTTCACTCTTACATATTGCACTGTCTTGCTTAGCTATTGGTTGATTATATAAGTTACAAGATAATCAAAATTGAATTATTTTACTTACTTCTTCTTCTGTAATTTCTCATGTTCAGCACATCAGTTAACATTATCTTATGCAAATAGTTTATTTATTCTGGTTATCTGACATAAACTGGAATTGTTCATGAAACAGTCACAAGTACTGAGTCTTGAAGATCCTAGCGCACTTACTGGGAGAAAACAAGAGGGTACAAAAGGAACCACTTTTCAAGAAAAGCACTGATGATTTGAATTCTTCATTTGCCAACATCAGGCACATTTACAAAGCAACTCATCCATGCAAAGCCCAAAGGCAGAAAAGTGCACCTGGAACATAATGAGACATTCTCATTAGAATATATATATATATTTTAATAAAAAGAAATGATTCCTTTTAAAAATAATTATTTTTAAAATAATTATTTAAAAAATATTTCTTAAAAAACAAAAAACAAAATGAAACAAAAACCCTTTATGGTATAGGAATGAAGACTGTGCAATGTACGCAGTTTCTGAGTATCAAGTGATAGTACTCTTCTTGCTAATATTAGTTCTGTCCTTTGTTTCAGTTGGACAACTCAGTTAATTCATTGTTTCAGTGGAGAACAAGATAATTAACAGAACACAGATTTCCAAAGGTCACAAGAAAGCTTGAAGAAACAGCAGTACAGTGTATCTCAGCCTCCAGATGGGGAGGCAAATTATAAACACTGCAAAGTGCAGGAGGAAAGCTCATTCTGTTCTTTCAGCGGCAGTGCCATTGAAGATAAAACAACTTACTTGTAGTTTGTGTGTTTCTTTTCATCAGTAGTGAGGACACTGTTGTAGCTGTGCAAACTGTCAGATGCTGCAGTTCCTTTTTCTTTTCCATTATTATTATTATTATTATTTCTTAGTATTCCCACCATTTCACCATTGTCTGTTCTCAGTAATTCTGAGACGTTTCGAGCACTCACAAGCACTTTCATATTTCCACTATCATCTTTCCCCCTCTCTTTTATCAAGGCCACATTTTTCTTTTTACTTCTATTCACAGAGTGGTTTGCTATTGCATTGTATCACAGTATAATCCAGTAGTGTCTCTAGCTGTTTCCACAGCTACAAAAATTTTTGCTCTTTACTGTTATCATTTCTTTAATGAAATTAAAGACATTCCAATTAAGATAGTTTATTTAAGTAAAGTTTTGCTAAGCATCTTCATCAAATTCTGTCTCTGTTGTATATAAGATGTCAAGTGCCGTGCCCTGACTTGTGAGTCTTTCTGTGTCATTGCAGTAAACAAACTCTTACACCAAGGAATTAAAGGGCATTACTTTCTAATGCAATGACGATTCATAGTTCCAAGGTGTTAACTTTAAAAAAAAAAAAAATTAGTATGAATGTCAGGTCTGTACATCCGAATCTGGTATATAATTTCATTATAGTCTGCCCATGGTGTTCACACATTGTTACAATGTCTGTAATGCATAATGCACAGCATTCAAAACAGGAGAATCTTATATTACCAGATGTATAATGTTAATATGCTTCATCACTACTATGAATTACAACAGTTTCAGTATATTCACAAAAATTAATCTATTATTCCATATCTTTCAAGGCATTGTGTTTCAAAATCATCTGGATTTTGACATATATTTAAAGCTCACATTTTTTGTCGAAGTATCTGAATGGCATCCTGGAGTACCTGAAATATTGAGGAATATTGACTATGACCATATTTCATCTTTTAGTTAGATGTTATGTTGCATATTATAGCAAATGTAACTGTAAACGAACTTAATTTATTGCTTTGGGAATAATGTGAAAACTTTTTTATGTTGTATAATATTAGCAAATTTTTCCTATTTAAATGTTTTGTTCTAAGCTGTTATAACAATACAGTATATATAGAAAACTTGAAAGTACTGGAGAGATCAATAAAACTGCATATTTATTTTATTTACTCTTTAATATCGTTATTATAAAATTATTTCTAGAACAGCCAAGGAGGGATTTTGAACACTGATTATAACAATACCAACTCAAAATAAAACAGAAGTCTCTAATATGGCTTACACAAGCAAGATAGAATGATGTCAGACAAATAAAAAGTAATAAAGAAGAAAAAATGGTAATTGTTCATTTATAACATCTGTATATTGAGTCATTTATTGTATGATTCCCTTCAAAACTACAGGAAAGAACGGGGCAGACTCTTTAGCAGAGTATGTGATGGTAGAAAAGGGGGAAATGGCTTCAAGCTCAAAAAAGGTAGATTTAGGTTGGATAGAAGGAAAAAGTGTTTTATAGTGAAGGTGGTGAGGCACTGGAACAGGTTGCCCAGAGATGTGATGGATGCCCTGCCCCTCAAGACTTTCAAGGCAAGGCTGGATCAGGCCCTGGGCAACCTGGCCTAGCTGTGGTGTCCCTGTTCATTGCAGCAGAGTTGGACTAGATGGCCTTTAGAGATTCCTGCCAACTTTAGCGATTCTATGATTCTGAACTGAAAGGAGAGAAAAAAAGGTTGTGACCATTCAATTGGCAAAATAGGTAGCAATATATATCATCAAATATTAAAAAGAATATTTGTAATGTCTGGCAAAATCTCTTTTTTTTTTTTAGTGAAAGAGAGGTAGAAATACTGTAACTCAAAGAATAAGGGAAAATAATGGAAATGGGATTTATCTTTAAGACTGTTGAATGTTGCTGAATGTTAAGCATAATTTAAATAGTAAGATACTTACATTCAAGCATGTGAGGTATCTACAATATTCTCTTCTCAGTAATGTGCTAATGAATTCCTGTAGGCCAAATCTTTGTGTTAACTAAGGTAATACTTTTAGTATTAGAAATAAAACCCAAATACTAGATTGACTTCTTTCAGAATTCATAGAATGTTGTCCAAACAATATGTGCCCTACAAGTTAGTTAAATATCAGAAGGTTCAAATCAGAATCCCAGTACTCCAAGTAAAGCAAAAAAATGTCATTTTTTTATTGAGTGTTCTATTACTTTCAGTTTATGAAGAATATATATATACCTATACTTCTGAAATATGCCTTTGCCAAAGAAACTTTTTTAATGTTAGAAATTCTGAAGAAACTGAGTACACTGAAGATCACTTTTCATTTCTCTTTAAATGAAAAATAATTATTTGCTTCTAAAAGAGAAAAGAAACTACAGAAGATTGTCTGTATCAAATTCTTCAGAATCAATTTATTTCTTATGAAAATCTTGACTTTTACAAAAATATTTTCTCTGATCAGAGTACAATATGATATTTATAAATAAATACAAATAAGCATGCCCATAAGATGCAGAAATATTTCATATAAAGGTTTAAGATCAATTTTATTTTAGGTGTTTTAGCACCAGAGAATTTGGAAACTCCAGTCTATATTTCTTCCCATTTTACTCTAGAATTAATAACAGCACACAGACATGCATTTAAAATATAACTAAATGGACTCTGGTGTTTTTACCCCGTTATTTACAACAAGAAAACCAACATATATACAATAAATTTAAATTAATATAAATATATAAATTTACCTGTCATCATACTCAGAGGTGTTCTAGGACTCTAAAAGGATATTATGATGATAAAATATAAAAGAATGGTATAGTGATGAAGAGAACTCGTAGCCCTGTTCTTTCAACGCCAATACACAGAATCTTTTGGCTGAAAATCTATATACCTGCATTGTGTTTTGTTTGTTTTCTGCTTGTAGTCTTTTCCAGTGAGAGAAAGTAGTAAAGAAATAGTAAAGAAACAAGTGCAATAGACATAGGGATGAAAATAATTCCTTATAAATGTCTCTTACTGAGTGTATTGAAGCAGATCATCCACTTTTATAAACCTTAACAGCACTGGTTTAACCATGCAGATCATCCATAAATGAGTCTATGATTCACAATGGCTTCTGTGAGCTATGAGTTTATGATTAAATCTGATGAGCTTTTGTATCTGTGGGATACATATGGGATTACACCTTGTGAATTTGTATACTATTTTTTTTTTTCTTGCAACATAGGAGATTGTTGCTACCTTGCTTCTATTTTGATTACTATCTTAGGAAATAGAAAGGCTAGTACTTTAATGCATACAGAGGAAATTATAAACATGCATCTTTCATACCTGACTTCTTTTTTTCACCCAATTCTGATTTCCTCAGGCTTCTGGCTTTTTTTTTTTTTTTTAATTTTTTTTTTTTTAGTGAGCGTTGTCATGTTTCGTCTTCAGTAGCAGATGGGTTACTGTTCCTGATTTAGAGTAGGGGGTTACTCATATAAGCTTTTATTGTATTTTGGTGGTATCTCTGCAGACAAAGGATTAGACTCAGTTGTTGAAATCAAAGGAGCAACTGAGATACACATATGGGGCTCACGGATATAGTACAAAACCAAAGAAATCTGTGGTCTTATAGGAGCTGTAGTTGATGGTCTGGTAGAATTCCTTACTGTGTATCAAACATTAATAGCAGTCTAATTGAGCTCTCTGTGAAGGAAAGAGAGCTGTGCAGATAAGTGCTAAATTAACTTGCAGAAACGCTGGCATTTATTGTTAATTGCCATGCAGTGCTGTTTTCAAGCTACACATGTGGGCCCAACTGGTCTGACAGAGGTCCTAGTAGGACAAGAACTACAGATTCTACTGAAAGATAGGGAACTAGGCTCACCTTAGTCTCAGCTACAGTGATGGAGAACCTACAACCTCAGTAGTGAGCTCAGAACTAACTCAGAGCACTGAAGAGAGCATGCTGGAGTAGCCCAAGACTGAGACAAAAAAAAAGCAAGCTGGCCATCCACTGTAGTTTTGAATGCTTCCAGGGAGGGGGCATCTACAACCTCATTGGGCAGCCTATTCCAGTGTCTCACCATCCTCAGAGTGAAGAATTCCTTCCTAACATCTAGTCTAAATCTAACCTTTCATTTTAAAAACATTTCCTCGTGTCATGTCACTACATGCTTTTATAAAATGTCCCTCTTTAGTTTTGAATCATAGAACTAAAGAATTGAATCATATAATGGCCTGGGTTGAAAAGGACCACAATGATCATCAAGTTTCAACCCCCCTCCTATGTGCAGGGTCACCAACCACCACACCAGGCTGCCTAGAGCCATATCCAGCCTGGCATTGAATGCCTCCAGGGATGGGGAATCCACAACCTCCTTGGGCAACCTGTTCCAGTTTTCCTGTAGGCCCCCCTTCAAGTACCAGAAGGCCATTATAGCTTCCCCTGGAGCCTCCTCTTCTTCAGGATGGAAAGCCCCAGGTCTCTCAGCCTGTTCTTGTAAGGGAAGTACTCCATCCATTTGATCATCTTCATGGCCCTCCTCTGGACCTGCTCCAACAAGTCTATGTCCTTCTTACTTTGGGACAATACTTTAGTTGGGGTTTTACAAGAGCAGCAAGGCAGAATTCTCCAACTTGGAGACCAGGTTGTCATGTGGGACAGTGTCAAAATGCTTTGCACAACTACAGGTAGATGATGTCAGATGCTCTTCCTTTATCCACTGATACTGTAACTTTGTTGTAAAGGGCCACCAAGTCTGTCAGACATGACTTGCCCTTGGTGAAGCCATATTGGTTACCACTAATCATCTCATCTTTGTTTTCCATGTGCCTTAGTAGGACCTTCAGGAGGATCTGCTCCATGATCTTGCCAGGCACAGAGGTGAGACCAACTGTCCCATACTTCCATGGATCTTCTTTTTTTGCCTTCTTAGAAGTGGGGATTATACTTCCCCTTTTCCAATCAGTGGGAACTTCAACAGACTGCCATGACCTTTCAAATATGATAGTGGCTTGGCAACTTCATACACCAGTTCTCTCAAAACCTGTGGATTGATCTCATCAGGTCTCATGGATTTGTGTACCTTCAGGTTCTTTCAATGGTCTCGAATCTGATCTTCACTTAATCAGGCAGATCTTCCTTCTACCAGTTCTTCCCTTTGCTTTCTGTTGCTTGGGTGGTGCAGCTAGAGTCCTTGCTGGTGAAAACTAAGGCAAGGAAGTATTGAGCACTTCAGCTCAGTGTCTCCAGTTTCCTTTCGGAGAGGGCCCACATTTTCCCTCATCTTCTGTTTATCACTGATATACAAGAAATTCTTCTTGTTCCCATTCATATCCCTGGATAGATTTAATTCTGTCTTGGCTTTATCTTTCCTAACCTAATCCCTGGTTGCAAGGATCCCTGGTTGTGGTTATCTGGAGAATGCATATTCTGGATTACAGTGTGATTGTAAACTCACTATCAAGTGACCCACAGTGTCACACTGAATGCCAAATTGACTGTTGTAGTTTAACCCAGTGGATGGAACAACACCACACAGTTATTTATTCACTCCTCCCCTTCCCAGTGGGTTGGGGAAGAGAATCAAAAAACAAAGTAGAATTCATGGGTTGAGATAAAACTGTTTATTATGATTGAGAAAAGGCCAATGAAAATATTTATGATTATATATAAAAATGTGTACAAGTGATGCACAAGTAGGTAATTGCTCCCAGTTCCCCACTTAATGTCCAGCTATCTCCCCAGACAGTGGAAGAGTGACAGATGAACTCCAACTCCCTTTAAAACTCCTTCCATATGATACCATATGGTATGGAATATTCTGTTGATCAGTTTAAGTCAGCTATCCTAATTTTGTACCGTGTAAGCTCCTTGGCCGTTCTCTGTGAATATTTTTGGCTCTGTACAACACTGCTTAGCAATCAACTATAAACATAGGTATGTTATCAACATCCTTTTTCTCCTAGAACCAAACTGTAGCATCATACCAGACACTCAGAAGAAAACAATTCCATCCCAGAAATTATGATAATATTGTGTATTATTATAATTTTTTATTATTATTACTGCTATTAGATTGAGCAATAATGTGGGATCAAATATTGACCCATAGTTAAAGAGGTACAAAGAGGTAGATATCTAAACTCCTCTTCTTTGCAAAGCAGAATGTAAGAAGCATGGATGCAAGTTACTGTATTCCAGGAGCAATGAAATAACTCCCAGCCTTCTTTCATTTCATGGCATATATATAGCCATAGAAATGAACTGGATGGGATGTATATTTGCATTCCATGCCATTCATTTAAATTTTATTTGAAAAAAAGAAGAGATAACAGAGGTGCTAAGCACTTATTTCCATACACGGATTATTCGTGTTTATACATTCTTTCTTGAACTGTTGCTATATAGTTAAAGTGACCAAAAGGCATTCAGTATTAGATGCAGCTGAGGAGAATGGAAGCAAGTACTAGGTGACGTAGCGTTCCATATGATGATAGAATGATAGAATAGCCTGGATTGCAAGGACCTTAAATACCATTTAGTTTCAACCCTTCAGTCTGTTAGCAGAGTTGCTAGTCACTAGACCAGAGCCACATCCAGCCTAGCCTTGAATACTTCCAGGGATGGGACATCCACAGCCTCTCTAGGCAACCTGTTCCAGTGCGTCACCACTCTCTGACTGAAAAAACTTCCACCCAAGTACCTAACCTAAATCTCACCCGTCATAGTTTAAAACCATTTCCCCTTGTCCTATCACTATCCGCCCTTGTAAACAGTCATTCCCTCTCCTGTTTATATGCTCACTTCAATTACTGGTAGGCCAGAGCCTTCCTTTCTCCAAGCTAAAGAAGCCCAGTTCCCTCAATCTTACTTCACAGGAGAGGGGCTCCAGACCTCTGATCATCTTAGTGGCTCCCTCTGGACCCATTTCAAGAACTCTGCATCTTTCTCGTGCTGGGGGCCCCCGTCCTGGACGCATTACTTCAGATGGAGCCTCACAAGAGCTGAGTGGAGGGGGACAATCACCTCCTTCTCCCTGCTGGCCACCCCTTTTTATTAATCCTTTTATTTTTATCCTTTTTTTTTTAATGCAGCCCAGAACACTGTTGACCTTCTGGGGTGCAAGCGCACACTGCTGGCTCATGTCCAGCTTCTCATCCACCAGGACCTCCAAGTCCTTCTCCACAGGGCTGCTCTCAAGGAGTTCTTCCCCCAGTTTGTACAAATACCTAGGATTGCCCTGACCCAAGTGCAGCACCTTGCACTTGGCCTTACTGAACCTCATAATGTTCTCTTCTGCAGCCTGTCCAGGTCCCTCTGGATGGCTTCCATTTCTTCCAGTGTATCGACTGCACCACTCAGCTCGGTGTTGTCAGCAATTCTGCTGAAGGTGCACTCAATTCCACTGTTGGTGTCATTGATAAAGGTGTTGAAGAGCTCTGGTCCCAAGATTGATCTTTGGGGGACCATTTGTGACCAGCCTCCACTCAGACATAGAACCATTGATCACAGCTCTTTGGCTGTGAGCAGCCAACTAGTTATTAATCGATTGAACTGTCCATCCTTCAAATCCATACCTCTCCAATTTAGACAGAAGAATGTGGTGAGGGACCATGTCAAAGGCTTTGCACAAGTCCGGGTAGAAGACATCCATCGCCCTCCCCCCATACACCAATGCTGTCACTCCATCATAGAAGGCCACCAGATTTGCGAAGGAAGATCTGAGCTTGGTGAAGCTATGCTGGCTGTCTTGGATCACCTCTTCATCCTTTATGTATCTTAACACGGCAACTAGGAGGATCTGCTCCATGATATTCCCAGGCACAGATGTGAGGCTCACCGGATGCAGACAGATTAACAGTATTTCAACTTTAGAAAAGTTTAGTTTTGGCTTGTGTAGAAATGACTGTTTTTCCTGTTTCTTAGAAACTGCCAAAACACAGAAAAGCTTTTAAAGGTCTCATCAACCTAGATTCCACTCTGTCACAAACATTTCTATCAAAACCAAATTGTCAGGACTGTGAATTACAAACTTCCCTCTAAAGACAATGTAAATGTGTGCAAATGGCATACTTACTTTGTCAGATGATCAAAACCAACAAAAAGAAACTCACCATTACATTTTTCCAATAAGATGAAGCCATGAACATTTCACAGAAAAGCAAAATAAAGGTATTACTTTCATTGCTTAAATTTAATTCCCAAAGTTAACTTTTTGGTCTTCCGAATATCTTGTTTCTAGTGTTGCAAATTTAATTACATCTTTGTAGAATTAATTTATCTTTTGACTGCTGAATAAATAATTGTGACCAAATGGTAGAAGCTTTATACATAAATAGCAGAAATTACTACAACTGATTGTTTTACTTCAATTTTTATTACTTCTCTATTGTCTCAAAGTCTATACTAGTTTGTCAGGAAAAAAGAAAGTTCCTCAAAATTACTTCACTTATGAAAAGTTCATATAATATCTAATGTTCATCCAAAAAGAGAGATGTATGAGAGTTCTTCAATTGATAACTATTTGACACTGTAATTCTGTGACACTGAGATGATGGACAAAATCTATGTGTAAATGAGTTTTAGAGTCGAATATTACATAATTTTTAAAATAGGATAAATTTGTCCATGTGATAAAAATTCTTACTTTTGCTAGTGATCACTCTGAATATATCGTTTCCAAAAATGTTCTGAATTATTTTTGTATGTGGCAAGAATAAAATATCTATTCATTTGCTTTAAAAGTGCTAATGCTTATGCAATCAATCTAGTTTCAAAAGTAACCATCACATAAAAAAGAGATGACAAGTGAAAGCAAGTTTTTTATTGCATATCCTTCCTTTGCTGGGTATGATTTGCATTCAGATTCGTGTTTCTTATGTTGTTTTTTTTCCCCACTTACTATCAGAAGTTAGAGTTGAAAAATTAGCAATATACTTAACAATTAATTTTTTTTTTTTTTTACAAGGTAATGTCTGCTGATTAAGTAAACTGCTACAATTGTCTGCACTTCTTATTAAAAAAAAACAACAGGTAATATGATCTGTTTCTTTACCAAATCAAGATAGAATAGTGTTACTCTCAAAATCTTCCTATGGACTAAAAGGAATCATATGGTGCACGTAAAGCTACGGATCTACTGTTAGAAAAAGTTGAAATAGCTGAAATCTTAACAATCAAATAATTATTATTACTCCATAACTGATTATAACAGAAAAAATGCCTATGTACAGCTCCTATCCTATAAATTGACATTATCCCTTCACTTTGTCCCCCAGGACAGACCAGGATAAATTCCCTGGGGTTGCCTGTTAACATGTCTCTTGTACTTGCTGTAATTTGAACTGTACTCATGAATTGCCTGAGAGCAGACCACTAGCCCCCAACAAACTCATGCTGGCTAATCATAGTCCAGAATTAATGGTTGTGCATGAGCATATAAATTGATGCACTTTTGTTTTTCTTGCATATGCATGGCTTCTAAGTGACATGCTAAGAGAAATGCATGAGATGGTTCCCTAAAACTCATCACATTTTATCTCCCATGAGCCAGTCACTCTCAATAATGTAAAAGCTAAGTCATTTATGAAATAGCTGGGTTCAACTTGTCATCCTGCTGCCACTTTAAAATGGTTGCTGTCTCCTTGTTTTTCTGTTGCTGCCTTTCCATGGTTTGATGCTGAGAATGTTTTGAACAAAATGAGTTCCCATCCCTGACTGGAACATCACAAATTTCCTTGTGAGTCCTTTCTTCATTGGCAGTGGGGCAATAATTGATTTGATTCTTAATGGAAAATAAATGCCATTATTGTTGATGTGCACTGAATTTTGTTGATGCTGTATTTGATCAGCTCTTCCTAAGAGAAGTCTGTTTGTGGACAGAATTCATTTGCGGCCTAAAAAGAGAAAAGATAAATTCCTAGATTCACTAAAGTTAGTTTTGCCACTGTATTCATTAGGACTTCAGTTTTTCTGAGACTGAATTATCACCAGAATCAGAGATATTGACAAATGACTGTCAAGTAGCCAAGGAGAAGCCAAGGAGATTATTTTCTTAGGAAAATGTAGGAGCTATTCTGGGAAAAAAAACTATATATCTGTAATCTGTATTATTAGTACATCATGTGCTGTCTCTATTGCTTCAAGCATGGAAATCATACTAGCAAATACACTTTTAGTAAAATGCAAATACAGAGATCAAGGAGAGAAAGAATCAGTCTTTATTTATTATGATTTTATGTTTCTGAATTTAAAGTAAGAAATTACCTATAAGAAGCACTTAATTACTTGTTTGAATACAGCTGTAGTTTTCAGAATAAAAACTGTGAGAAAAGTGTTGTCTTGGAGGGATGAGGAACAAGTGGATAATCTGATCATTCCTTTATATCTGGACTTCTTTTGTAAATGGAGTCTGAAGTATCGTCTCTTCAAGTGACATTCTAAACACAGATTACCTTAAAATTAATGTTGCAATGTTTAACAGAATTACTATTTGATTTAAGTTAACCAAAAGCAAATTCTAAACACATAATTAAAACTGAGAAGTGTTTTCAAATATCAGTTATCAACTTTTGATGGACATTCATGAAATAAGAATAAAGGAGATAGCCAAGGATTATTCTTCCTTGCAGTAACCTGAGGACATAAGCAAATACCTCTACAGACTCCTCATTTATCCAGGAACTGAACTGTTACTTAGTTAGAAAGGCACACAACTAATATCTTTTAATTATATCACTGCTATGCCAAATCCTGTTACATTATATCCAGTGTAACATCACATGGCAAACAGTATATAGTTTCAACTAGCATTTTTTTCTATGATGTCTGGCAGCTCATAAATCTAATAACATTCTGCCCTTGATGAGTAGATGTCATCCATTAGCAATATGGTCTTTTCAACAAAATGCTTATTTCCTTAGACATGTACAGTTTTCTTTGATTAGGTAATGAAGACAGAGTTCAGGTAAGGTCTCTTGTCTGCTGAAGTTTGTAGATTCTCTTTTTATAAAATTGTGCTGGAACAAAACCTTAGTTTTGCCTAAAATAAATACATTGTTCCAAACAAGCAATGTGGATTAAAAAACTTCATCTCTGTGTCTACTTTATGACTCCATAAAGTGGTAATCGCTTTGAAAAGAAAATCAGCCTTAATGAATATTGTGGAAAAATGATTTTAGAGTAGATAGAGTAAGACAAGAAAGTTTGTTTTCTTAATCCTCAGGTAATCGGGAAAGGGCGTGGACCACATCTGACTGAAAAGAGACATCAGTGCAACAGGCAAATGGCGGCTACATTATTAATCACACTTCTCCAAATTTTTGGGCAGTTTTTCCCAATTTTCTGATTTGCAAAAGAGTATGATTTCATACTTATTTTTGCTTGTCCTTTTTTGCAATGTTTTTTCCTTGATTTTTTTTTCCTTATTTTCAGAGACTATCTTTTGTAATGTATACTGCATCTCTGTACTTATTTTGCTGCCTCTGTTGTTTTGCTACACTACTCTCTTACATTAATCCATAAAATTAGACTGTATCTTCTATAAGAAAACAGAGCCATCCTGAATTTAGATGTCAAGTTATTGAACATCTTTCAGGAAGGATCTTAAATAATGTTTTCTTAAAAGTTAAAAAAAACCCAAAACAGCAGAAACACATCTCACTTAAAATTGTTTAAGCATGCTGGGAAATCAACTCTTTATCAATTATGCCTAAGTGTTTTAATAAAATTTCACACTGTGATTTCACATAGAAGGTGAAAGATGAGCTGAATTTTGAGAAGGGTAAATAAACTGGAAACTTTGCTGATCTACCGATTTACGCTAACTTACAGTAGGACTCACACTATGATAGAGGCTTTTCTGCCATAACACTTAACCTTTCTGAAAAGGTCAGATTTCTAGCAATTAAATGTTTCCCATCTTGACTATGCATGTCAGCTGTAATGTTCATATTTTCCAATCCTTCTCTGTCATTAGTTCATACAGAAGATACTCAGGCACTCTACGTAGCAAATAGTCAAGGGTATTTAGCTTTTCTGAATCTTGTTTAAATTACTATGCATTTACTTCATGTCAGCAATTATTTTCCTGCCTCTCTTACAAGAGAAGTCCATAGTGCTGCAGTTTCCATCAGCGACAAGAGATTAACTACTGATTCCCTCATCATTACAATAAATCAGAGTACAGTACCTTCAACAAGGTATTCTACTGACTTTTGAGCTAACTTAAGACTTGTTTTGTATCGTTTTAAATAACCAAGTACTCTGACGTGATGGTACTTCCTAATTAGGAAGTAGGATAAATGCAGCATTCAGAATTGACAACTGAGCACAGGAAAAAGCATCAGTTATCACATCTATTCCCTTGAATGCTCTTTATGCTTTCTATGATACTTATGAAACTTCTTTTTTTAAAAAAATGAATTATTATTATTTTTCTCTAATGGTTGCCATAGCCGACACTAGGGGACTTTTACCCTGGTGTTCTGAGTTATAATTCAGTTCAGGATTTTGGCTGTTAAATCAAGATCACTTTGTAAAGAATTAAGCACAAAAACCACAGTCTATGATGTCATAGTGAAATAAGTAGGAAAACTAAGGGCTACATTCTGAAAATTTGGACAGTGCACTTATTGTGTCAATTTTTCCTTCTGTTGCACATTTGTACCTCCATAGTCTCTTGCCAATACTCTTCATGAAGAAGCTCTGTTACCTCTTTCTGACTGTCATTCATTTTCAAGTTGCAATAAATAATTTTGCCAAGTGCATGTTCCTAATGCTGATCCTAGTGCTTTAGGCACTGCAGATTTTAAAAGACATTTGTATTAACTACACAGGAGAAAAATACTAACAGACTGTATTATTATTGTCATGTTTACTTTCCTGCTAACTGAACTGACAAGATGCCAATGCAGGCTAAATGTCTTTCCCACGTGCAGGTTTAAATCTGACTGACTTCTTTCCTTAGAGAAATCTCAAAAAAAAAAAAAAAAAAAAAAAAAAAAGAGAGAGAAAAAAGAAAAAAAAAATTTAAAATATCATTGTAGCATTTAAATGCTATGCATTCTTGTGGCTAAACGTATGCTTTTTTTCAGAAAGTCTAAAAGGTATTTGTCATTAGAGTGGCAATTCACTCCACTCACACCATCATTACTAAACGGGCACTTTGACCCCTGATACATGCTATTTTTTGCATTTACATAAGTTTGGGAGCTAATTAATCCATCCCACATGTTCATTCTTGCAAAGCTTCCTATTTAACACTGCTTACCTGCCATTTAGTTTTCACCATTGCATTCAGAGTGGTATTCAAGCATATCCATTTGTCTCCTGCCTACAGACATCTTTGAATTGAACAGTTGAGAAGGTCAGCTGCTTACTTTCTCTGTGATTCTTTTTATTTTAGGATAACAATCAAACAGATAAAAAAGGAGAAATATAAAAATAAGCTGCCTGATGAGCACTCATTCTTTTGCCTTACAGTCCATTTTTATATTTAATATCTCTGAAGCTACAGGCTTTTCTTTTTTTTTTATTTTTTATTTTATTTTTTCTGTTGAGGTGCACAAATAAAAAGAAAAAGTAGATTAAACTTTTAAATTTTAATTTTGATTGGAATCAATAAAAGTTTGAGGCATTTTTTTGCTTGGTTTTTGTTGTGTTTTTTTGTTTTGTTTTGTGTTTGTTTTTATAAAGTTTTAAAAGATTTCAAAGGAGTCTCTCATCTTGACTAGTTTTTACCATATGCATTACCAAAATTTTGTCATCTGTGAATGCTATGAGCTCTGCTTGGCTCCTAATTTTCATTCCATGAGGGCATGTAGCTAGAATTTGTCTTGAAGCCTATCTGCCAAAACAATGTAGCTGTATTAGGCACTCTCTGACATCTGGAATAGCAGATTATAACTATTTTAATGCAAGTGTCTCAGCTGCTTGCTGCTCATTGTGTGTAATTGATTTACAGCACCAAACTCATGTAGACGCCTATTTGAGATCTGGAACTTACTTCTAACCTACATGATGCTATGATCATGTGGCTCTGTATATTAAAACTTATTTTTAGGAGAATCAAATGTGAATTGAATGCAGTTTTCTTAATTCCTAGCTTAACTAATCATGTATCTAATTGATCTTTGCTTAGGAATGCATTTATTCATATGCAATTCAGAAAGTATGTACCTAGACCTAAATACATACCTAGAAACATTTCTGGATGAAATTAGACCATGAATGTGATTCCATGGAAAAAAATGAAATAATTGTTATCAGCAGGTACTGCAAAATTTGAGCTAAGATAGCCAGAATATTACTGTGACTTGAAAAACAAACAATCCTCCCAAAACCTGGGACAAAACATACATACGTACATACATACATACATATATATATATATATAATTTGACTTAAATAGTCATATTCCTTTGAAAATCAGCACCGTTTTCTTTTTATGACTGTTTCTTCAGAAACAGCTAAAAATAGTATTTAAATATATATTTAAATCTGATTTTGCCATCATAGATTTATTCAATAATGGTAAACATTTGCATTTAAACAAAAAATAAAAATCATAATGAAGAACAGGATTTAGGGCTTTTCTGTCAGGGCTTTCCTCTCTTTCCATACCAGACATATAATATTTGATTCATCTGCAGACCACAAAGACCAAGTATATAAACTACTAATGCCTTAAATGCCCTTGTTCTGCATCGTGGTTGTTGTGGTTTAACTCAACAGACAACTCACATCAACAGCCGTTTGCTCACTTCTCCCCAAACTGGGATAAAAGAGAGAAATGGAAACAAAGTAGAACTTGTGAGTGACATAAAAATGATTTACTAAGACAAAATGGGAACAAGAAAAAGTGATAATAACAATATATGAGAACTGCTCTGAAAGTAAGGACTCCTATTTTATTATGTTTACTCTTGACTTCAGAAGCAGATGCTGATGATATGACTGGAAGGGTTGAACTTTCCCACCAATATTTTGTTACATTTTGTTGCTGTCCTACAGATGGCAGCAGAGGGGCACTCTGACAAAACAGCGTCTGGTGTGGAAGTGCATATGAAATGAAGGTGTGGAATTTAATTCCTCTATGTGGGAAAAACAATGTACCCATTAAAATTCATCAACACTTGCTGAATTATGAAGACCAAACAGTGCCTAATAGCACAGTGAGGTGGTAGGTGGTTCATTTCAGCAGTGGCAATGCGACAGTGAATCACTTCTGCTGGTTTAAATTTTTGTAAGCACAATACACCCTTCACATTTATTGCAAAACAACTCAGGGAACAGTGCAGTTTCTAAGCTCTCTTTGCTTCAGGATTTTGAAGTGATAAGTAAGCAAAATATTTTCATATCCCTGTTTTCTTTCTTTTGTTTTGTTTTGTTTTGTTTTGTTTAGCTATTTAGCTGATACATATCACTCCATACACAGCTGGGCATTACCTTCTATTGCAAACTATAGATTAATGTGCTAGCATTAAATTCTTTTATTTAAATTGATGGGATATTCACTTCCTGCAAAAGAACAGTATGTCAGATATAGTCATAGTCTATTATCACTAATCTTTTGTGATTACTGTCTGATGTTGTATTAGCCTTTTGAATGATAACTCCAATAAATCTTACTACCTCCTTTCTGTAGTATCTATTGTTTAAATGTAGGAAGTCAGGAGGCTAGTAAAGGGTAGGGAAAGTCCAGTTAAGCATGTCTGCATGCATAAGTGACTTGAGAATTATGACAGCAGAAATGAGGAAATGAAACCTAGGAGCAGCTTGAAATGTTAAGAGGCATAAGAGATTGAAGACCAACTGAGAAGGAGACTTAAGGTATGAAGAAAGGAGATCTTGGTATCAGAAATCAGTTTTGTTTTAACATTTTGATCAGTGATTTGCATGAGAGAACCAAGTACATCCTCAGTGGATAACACTGAGCTAAGTATGTCTGTTTATCTGTTTGAGGATAGAAAGACTACAGATGGATATGGATAAGCTGGATTGATAGGCTTCATCCAATTGCATAATGTTCTACAATGCTGATTCCTACATCTTCAAAAGAGTGGCTGGAAAACGGCCAAGCAGAAAAGGACCTGAGGATGCTAACTGATGACTGGCTGAATGAGATCTGGTAGTGCATGTAGGTGGCAATGAGGCCATTGACATCCCAGCTGGCACCAGAAATAGTGTGACCAGCAGGAACAATTTGGAGAAATTGAGGCTGAAGGGAGATCTGTTTGCTCCCTAGAGCTACGTAAAAGGAGATTGCATTGAGAAAGGTGTTGGTTGACAAATGATAGGGCAGGGGAACAAGAAGATGGTCTCTATTTTCACACAAGAGAAGTTTAGGAAGAATTTCTTCATGGAGAGAGATGTCAAGTATTGGAACAGGCTGTCTATGGAAGTGATATAATCATCATCCTTGTGGATGTGTGGATGTGGCACTAAAGGACATGGTTTAGTGATGAGACTTGATACATCAGACTGATGGTTGGCCTTGATGATTTTGAAGGTCTTTTCCAATCTAGATGATTCTATGATTCTATAAATATTTTAAAAGAAGAGAGTCAGTGAGAGAATACAGATGAGGAAAATGAATAAAGGAAAATCAAAGAAGTTTTGCTGGATGTGATTTATAATTTTTAATTTGTGAATCATGGCTTATTGGTATCGCTTTTCAAATGATATTGATTTATTCTGGTAAACACTGTGCTGTCAGCAACCCTTGTGAATGAAATACATCATCATATGTCTTGCTTTTAGAATGGTCTATATATACTCACAGGTGGAAAGCTGGGAAATTTTAGTACGAGATAAGAGGCACACATTTCTTATTTTGGGAACATGTTTAACTATTTTTCTGAATAAAAGCCTATGAGAAAGGCGTAATTAAAAAGAAAAATCCCTATGTTCTCTAAACCAGAACGTTTTGCTGAGCACAAAGGAATGCTCCATTTATCCAAGGATATTCCAGCTTCAGAGGGAAGATAAAATTTGACTTGACAAAGCTGAGGATTTGAAATTATAGACAACATATTTTCAGTGATGTATTAGTGCCAAAAGCCATGTACAGTCATAACCATAATGAGTAAACATTTGGTAATTTAAGTGAAAAGAAACAATAATTTTTATTTTTTTTTTAATGCAAAAATATCAAAGAGAAAAATTCAGAAAAAGAAAGTATGTGATAATGATAATATAAATTATCTTACTTAGCATTTTGTTTTGGAATGAATTCATATTTTCTGTGATATATATATTGTTACACTACAGCTTCTTCAAGCAAGTTATTTTCTAATTTTCAAATTTTGAAACACAGAATTTAATTATGTTAATATCTTCTGTTTGTCTGTTGCTCTATGAGTGGTTGGACTGCAATTAGATTTTAAATGGAGCATTTAGCACTTACAGAATTAAACTGGCTCATTTTGTTTTTAATAAAACTTATAAAAGTAGGAGAAGTGAAGAACATGGAAAAGCCTTAGACAAAACACAGCACATCTGTACTGCTTGTGAATTCTTGTATAATTCAATGAAGAGACTATGCAGATGCTGGAATTAACCAAGCACTGCTTGTGCACCATAAAGGCATCTGCAGGCTCTGCAGATGAATGACTTTGTGGTCCTCTAGCAGGTTTTTACTTTTAAGGAGATTCCCCTCATCCCCCAACCATTTTCTTGTTCTTGTTTCACTCTTACTTTCCAGTTTCCTGTAAATGTTTGGTTAATTGTGCTAGGTATGACATCTAGAAGCTAGGAACCATTATATTACTATTGAATTCCTGTTGAGGTGAGGTCATATGTAGAAAAGAATAAAGTAAGAAAACTTATATGGGAAATAGGACTCTTCTTTCCCTTTTCTCTGATTCATTTATACAGTAAAAAAAAGCGCAATACAGAAAGTAAAGCTTTTAAGAATGTTTAAAAAAACAGAATAGAGTTACATTACTTATAGATTGGATTATTCTAAATATTCTTTTTATTCTTTTTTTTGTTGTCTGCTTTTAATGTCTTTTTTTTTTTCTTCTCTTTTAAAATAATACAATACACAATTCTTCTGACATTTTTTTTCTTTTCTAAGGTTTTCTGATGCATTATTCTTGAATAACCTAGACAGTTTTGGTTTTGTACACCCTTCAAAAATAGATGCTTTTAGATAAATGGATTTTATTAGATAAATAAAATGACAGTAATGTCTAAACAAGATAATTTGATTGTAGCTCTTAATTACTTTTCTACTACTACACACCAATTGTAACAACGAATATCAAGAATTAATTTCAGTGTTCATATCACATCCTATCTGTTCTAAGACATATCTTGAACTCATTACCAATGCAATTACATTTTTATAACCTATACTACTTTAAACCAGTGAGGTTTGAGCAAGAACATCCTGAATGAAGTCCTGGATTTTTCAGACATCTCCAATGGTATGTCAGCATATCCAGAAAACAAACAAAAAAAGCAAAACCAAACATAATTTATTCTAAATAATGTCTCAAGGTAACCTAAATAAGCAAGTTATTTGTGAATTTAAAAACAAATAATTGCTAAATCTGAGTGATTATTTCTCATTTTTAATTCCAGTAAGAAATGCAAATTGGTTTAAATAATATTTAGTATGGATTCCTCTGCTGTGATTGTGCAGCTTTCCTGGTGTAAAATCACAGTCATTAATTAACACAGTTAAATTGCAGTACAAGGTGTTAACTATTATGAACTCACTAGAGGTGGCACACATAGTGTGAAACTAATGTATCTGTTAGGCTTATGATGGCTATTTGGGGAAAGGCAAAGAAGATAAATGAAAGTGTTGAGGTGGCTGGGGAGGATAGAATCGCTGAATGGTTAAGTCAGAAGACACCTTTGGAGACTCTTAGCCATGCCTCTATCAGGTTATGTTAACACACAGCAGGTGCCCAGGATGATACCCAATCAGGCGTCTCTGCACATGATGCATCACAGCCTCTCTGGTAAACCCATTCAGTTTTCAACTGCTCTCAGAGTGAACAACCTTTCTTCTATGTTCAGAAAGAATAGCATCCATTTCAATTTCTGCATTATGCTTTTTGGCACCAATGAGAAGAATCTGGCTCCCTCTTTGTTCACTTGAACTTGCCCTTTTTCAGGCTGAACTCTCTCAGGTCTTACAGCTTCTTCTTACGTGAAAGCTTCAGTCCCTCAATCTCTTTTTGGCATTTTGCTGGATTCTCATCATTGTTAATTTCTCATGCAAGCCTTGTGTACTGAATTTTGCCTTTGATCAGTCATAACTTTGCAAACTTTGCATAAGTACAAAGGCCTATCCCTGAAATCACTGGTCAGGTAAAATGAAACCTGGACTATGTCTATGCTGTTCTGCTGGTTATGGTTACTTCAGCATTCATAGATAAGAAAGATGTACAGATGGCCAAACTTGTCATATAACTGTTAGCAACTTTTTATTTGTGCAATTCATTTGAGGATTTTGATTATGGCACCTGTAATAAGTGCCAATTGTCTCTACATACAGGGATACTCTGAATACATAACAGAGGTCTAAATTGGAGCAGGGGATTGCTGCGTTGCTTTTTACAAGTTTGAACTGTGTTTTTGTTGCAGCTTAGAAGCTTGGAAGAGAGTTCACTAACTACCTGCTATACAAGTCCTGCTTAGTTAATAGATTTGAGACCATGTATAACTGAAAGCTGTGGTTCTGTTCTTATGACTACAGCATTCTAATTCCCCCAAGTCAGACTTGTTTCACATTTTACATAGGAAAATCTTTGAACAAAAGATAGGAATGAGAACATTGTATGCCTCTTTTCAGAAATATAGCATTATTCATTAATTGTCTTTATTAATATCACAATTATCTAAAATAAAACCAAATATACTGTAAGAAAGAAAAGTTTTTCAAATTGCATATATATGGTAACAGTTTTCTAGAAGTGATGTTTTTGAATGCTTGTAACATTCAAATGTTTAATTTAATATTCCTCTTTTGTTTAAGACAAAAAAACCTAAGGGGAAATAAAAATTCTCCTCAGCCATTCAGAAGCAGGTGCTTTTGAGCTAAATGCATTGCTATTATAAAGTTTCTGGAGGTGTTAAGGGAGTAGTTCTTTGAGATAAGTACAAGAGAAAGTGTATTATTATGGGTAATGTACAGAGGGACAAAGACATGGATGCATACTAATAAGAGTTTTGTTTTTACCTTCGATTTATACGGAAAAATTGAGGACATCTACTTTGCAAAAGTTATTATTAATATTATTGCCAAATAGGGACTGATCCATCTTCCAAAAAATGGAAGGAGTAGAATATTAAATTTCTTTAAATATTGTTTGACTTTTTCTTCTGTGAAATTTATTTATTCATTTAATACTGGATGTATATTTTTGACCCTAGTGAGTTAATAAATTGTAGATAAAAATGAAATGGAAATAGCATAGTAAAGATCATATCAGCCTGGAGAAACCATGTAGTTTGAACTTTGAGAGGCATTTCAAGATGAAGAAATTCTTGTTTGGAAGCTCATTTCAAATGAAAACACTACTGTGATGTTCAGGTTATATTCGTGCATAAATCATGAAAGAAAAGATATATTTTGGATATGAACATATGAATTTATTATTTTAATATGGATTGATTGCTTTAAGTTCTTGGTGGTTACATATCCCAGCTTATCTGTTCTCTTCTTCTTTGCGTGGAGCCTTAAATTATATTTTCTTTCAAGTAAGAAATTCACAGTTACAGGGTTTTTTTCTGATCTTTCTGATCAGAAATCTTTCTGATTTTTTTTTTTTTTTTGCTTATATTTAGTTTTAGTGACTTGTACTTTAAGCACTAAAGAATGTATTAACATGGAAAATGAATGAGTAAATAAACAGAACAAGTTCTGGAATGGACTGCCCAGGGAGGTGGTGGAGTCACCGACCCTGAGGGTGTTCAAGGAAAGGCTGGATGTTGTGTTGAGGGACATGGTTTAGTAGGAGCTATTGGGAATAGGTGAACGGTTGGACTGGATGATCTTTTAGGTCTTTTCCAACCTTGGTGATTCTATGATTCTATGATTCTGTGATTCTATGATTCTATGATTCATTTATTGTTCAGTTCTGTGCTTTACATTAATTTAAATATTAGTATCACAGAAAGATTCTCTTAATTTCCATTTTTAGTTTTTAAAACTTCATTGATATTTTGATATTTTTTCCTATGGTATGCATACAGCATCTTAATTACTCTCAGTTTATTGACAAGAACTTTCCTTCATTTTCCAATCAAATTGTTAAAGAAAAATCCTAGTAGTCTTATCAATATGGAGCCATTTATTCTCCAGTAAATATAAGTAATATAAACGATATATCAATTATTATATTCAGTAAATTGAATTATCTTGTAGTTAATAGCTGTGGTGGTCTCCCACTTGCTAGAATAGCAAGTATTTTTCTGTATTATGGAATTATAGTTGTGTGATTCAGTTAGTCTCCCTTGAATAGTGTTGTCACCTAGCAAATTGAACCAATATAATATTTTTTGTTATCTTTGTAATATCTGATTCAGGAAATCTTACTTAAATTGCAAAACAAGAAGAAAAATAATGAAAGAAAATCTAAGGCAACAAGAGAAAAATGGAAAACTTTCACAGTCAAAAGATGAAGCTACACATGCTATCTTAACCTTTGCCAGCTGAATGATTAATAATCTGAAAAATAATTTGTTATTTGTAATTAGCACCCTCAGACACATGGTTTAATTTTTAGATTCCTGTGTGGATCCAAGAATAGGACTCAATATTCCTTCTGGTTTCCTTCGAATTCTGGGTACTTTATGATTGATTCTACTATTCTAATCCCTTGTAATATTTTAATGATTTATGGCAGAGCAATCTTAAATTGTTACAGCACTTAGAGTGTCTTTTCTGCACAAAATTATTGTGAATAAAATAGAAACATCATAGAATCACAGAATCATTTGAGTTGGAAAGGACCTAAAATATCAACTAGTCACTTCTCTGCAATGAACAGGAACATTCTCATCCAGATCAGGTTGCTCAGATCCCTGTCCAGCCTGACCTTCAATGTTTACTGGAACAGAGCATCTACAACCTTTCTGGGTAACCCATTCCAGTGCTTCACTTTCCTTATTCTTAAAAACTTTGCATCTAATCTAAACCTCCTCTCTTTTAGTTTGAAAACATTTCCACTTTCTCAGCCTGTCCTCATAGGGAAGGTGTTCCATCCCTTGGATCGTTTGTGTGGAGCTCTGGACAAACTCCAACAGTCTCGCCTGTACTGGGGACTTCACATCTGGATGCAGTACTCCAGGTGAGGACTTTCCAGAGCAGAGGGGCAGGATCACCTCCTTTGCCTTGCTGATCACACTTCTTTTGATGTAGCCCAGGATACGGTTGGCTTTCTGGGCTGTGAGGGTACGTTGCTGGCTCATGTCTAGCTTACCATCCACCAGTACCCCCTAATCCTTTTCAAGAGGTCTAGATTTTTTCATGGCCCAGCTTGAATTGATAGTAAAGGTTGCCGTAATTCAGGCGCAAGGCTTTGTATCTGGCTTTGTTGAACCTCATGAAGTTCTTCTGGGCCTACTGTTCAGTCCTGTCTAGGTCCCTCTTTGGATGGCATCTCGTTCCTCAGGCATGTTGACAGTGCATTCGATCCCACTGTCAATGTTGTTGATGAAGATATTAAAGAGCATTGGGTACAGTAATGACACCTCTCTGATCTCTATCTCATGATATCTAGCTCACTGATCTCCATCTGGACACTGAGTTATTGACCACCACTCTCTGTGTGCATTCTCACAACTAGTTTGCCATCCATCGAACAGTACACCTATCAAATCCATAGTTTTCTAATTTGAAGAGAAAGATATAGTGGGGAACCAGGACAAAGATCTCGCTTAAGTCCAGATAGACAAGATCTGGCTCTTCATTTGCCCACTGACACAGTTACACCATCATAGAAAGCCAGTAAGTTGATCAGGCATGACTTTTCCTTGGTGAATCTGTGCTTGTTACCCCTAAAACCTTTTTCATCTGGGCTATGCATTGTAACAGGTATAATTTCACTCTTCATTTAAACAAAATGAGGTATTTGGAACAGAATTCAGAGTTAGAATTTTATAAGTTACTGTGAATTGGGCTCAATACCTTTGGATTTCCCTAGAAGACTGAGTAGATTAGAAATTCTTTGAAATTTTCTATTCAAAATTTAGTTTGCATCAAAAGTGAGTGCTATGCAAATCAATCTTACTTTGTTTCTAGTTAAAAGATATAAGGTTTTCTTCCTGTTGGTGTAAAAAGATAAACTGTAAGTATGCTGTTTATTTAGTTTGTCCAGTTAATTCTGGACAGCTTTACCAGAAGAAATTTTTTGTGTTTTAGTGGAGTCTGTGGTCTATTTAAAGCAAGATATGATAAATATTGAAATAAATTATCAGCATAGATACAGAAAAGTAATTTGTGCAAATCTGGAGTGAAAACCACATCCACTGACACAGTCGATAGTCTGAGACTAAGATTATAAAAACAACATTCTATTATTGCTTAATGAAAAGATAAAAAATAATAACTAGTTTTGAAATTCAAAAATAATTAAAAGTATGCTGTACTACACTTTTGGAATTTCCTTTTGTACTAGCTCTTAATCCTAGTCTTCAAGCTTAGAAAGGACAAAATGCTATTAAACATATTAATAACAAATACAACAATATCACTCAGGCTTGTTTTGTGAAGCCTAGTTCATCCTGACAGTGAAAACTTAAAATGTATTATTATCCCTGTAGTACAAAAGGGTTAAAAAACAGTCATGACTTACCAGAATTTATTAGCCTCTACTTAGGAAAAGCAATATAACAGTAAGTGAAGAATAGTATTTTCTCTGTCACTACATCCGGCAATAAGGACTTTTTTCAAATGCAGATTATGTTTATTGTTCTTGATTGCCTCTACTAAATCTATCTTTTGTTGACTGCTTCTGATCTTGTTTTAATTGTATAAAATCTTTCACATGCATACACGCTGGCAAGTTTCATAATTTAATTATGTTTAGTCTGAAACTAAACCTGATTAATTACTTTACCTCTTTCCTAAAATGATAATTCGTTTGATGATCAATGATATGTCTTGTTAAAACATCTTCCTGCATTAACTGCTTTGCATTTATCAGCAGATTTCCCTTTCACTGTGCTCTTTGTAGTACTGTGGGATATTTGTTTAAAGACCTCTGTGCATATATCCTGCATAATTTAATGCTACCAGAGTTGTTTTCCAGGTCTTTTGCTAATACATTGAACGGTGCAGTTTTCTGATGATTAAGATGGTGAATTCCCTAGACTGTGAAGATTTTCACTTCATATCCCCTGTTTGCTATCTTGTAGTCAGTTATTAATTTGTTACAGGACCTGTTGTTTTCTTTATTTCTTTCATAGTCTTTTATTTAAAAGACATTAGAAATGAAGTTCATTTTTGAAATGCACTGCAGAATAGATGACAGAACAATATGCTACTTCACTGCTATGAAAGTTCCTATTTATTTTTTAGCTAAGAATTTCTATTAAAAAGGATCTGAAGTTGTTTCCTTCTTATATAATAAATATATTAATTGTCTACAAATTCCATCTTTTATTAAATATAAATATCTTGCTGTAGTTTCCTCTCAACAGCTAAAGTCTTTTTTCTTGAATGTGCTATTAAATGTGACAATTCTCATTTTTCTACAAAGGCTGGTTTAAATAGAGAGGATGATATTTATATTTGAGTTCTGTGAGTTCTCCTTGAGATCTACTTACTTGGGTAAATATCATCTGTCTAAGATGTTCATCTTTTTTTTTCTTTTTTTCTTTTTTTTTTTTTTCCTAAGACATTTTCTTGGTTTTAAGTTACATTTTTACATTTTATTTACATTTGTTTTTGAAACACCCATCTGATTCATTGTGGGAATCTTCCATGGTGGACACTATCATGAAAATATATTGTAATGTTTTTGCCTAGAATTTATACTTTCAGATTCTCCATCTTACATCTCATTTTTTTCTGTTGGCTGCATCTACCAAAAGGTACATTTCCATCTTCTGAAACATATACGAATTTTTTCGTTACTTTTTTTTTATGGTTTTGGTAGATTTTTCATCCAAATGTTTATTGGCCTTTCTTACAACAATTCCATATTTAACTTGCTAGAGTTTATGCCTCTATTTTCTTAATTTGGATAAGCCTTCAACTTTATATCTTTAATACCATCTTTTCTCTCCTGCAGAATTATATTGGTTTTGAATGGTATTTGATAGATAGTATACATTTACTCTGAGTTTTGGTTATAGCATCTTTGCCTGACCTTTATTCTATCCTCAGATAACCTTAATTTTTCAGATATTCTTTTAACTTTCTTCCTCATACTTAAGTACACATGCCTTATTAAGGCTACTACATTTACTATGATAAATTCAGTCATTCAGACAAATTTAGCAAAGACATGCACTGCAGCAATAACAACACAGCACATAATAGTCCACACATCAATTTTTCATTTTATTCACAACTAATAGGGGAAACTATCACATGGCAAGGAAGCACATCACCACGTAAACATTTTCTGGGGAGAAAATAAAAGCACAGAAAAAAATCCTCATAATAAAAATAAACATGTCTACAGATTTATTTGCCTGTAGAGGCTTTCTGAAGACTTATGATTGTGTGATGATTGATAAGGGAAATTGGAAAGTAAACTGACTTTGACATGTTATTTTGCTGCTTTTCTATCATAACCGTTATCTTTTAATTTATTGATATGAAACATTATAATAATGATTACATATTCAGAATATAAATCTAAAACATTTTGTAGTCAAATGACAGCTACCCTGGAGGCAAAATGCTTATTATGCATACACTGTAAAATATGTGTTTGCTTCAGTCTTTTGGGATTCCTCAATATACACGCCAAATCTCATCTGAAAAATATAATAGGAATTTCATTTAATAGTTGTCACCAAAGAGTAAAAAAAATATGGCTGAATGAATAATATTTATATGGAATCCTCTTTTTGTATGCTTCAAGTCTTTGAACTTATCGAGAAAAGGCTCAATCAAGGACTTAAAAAAACGTTTCTTAAGGCATATCCAGATGCTGTTGTACTTGAAGACAGTTGCAAAGGGAATCTCAAGCATATTATATTTAAGATTTCCTGCTGAGATTAAAAATGAAAAATCTTCAAGTAAGAGTAGATGATCAGAGTGAAAAAATAATTTACTTGATTTCTGAGCTCTTTGACTAGTCAACATATCAGAATTGGTTTGAAATATTTAGTACTCACAATTACACATTCTGGATGCTCTGCATTTCAAAATAAACATTCTAGTTTATAATGTGGTCAATTTTTATTCTTAAAGTATAGACAGCTTTCATTTATAATTTTGTGAAAGGGTATTAAAATGGAGAGGGGATGGTGATTTAAAACCCTCATATAGCAAATAAATAAGTCAATGTGAAAGCAAACAAATAAAAAACATTGCCACAAAGTTAGGAGATATTGTCAACTTGAAGAAGGGTATGGGAAGAAACAAATGACAGTTCTGATGCTGAAGACTTTGCCTGGCATATTCTCTGACTCTATGAAGATGCAGAAAACCCCACCAAAAACATACAAACAACAAACAGATCAAGAAAACTATCCTTAGGGTCCAGGAGAAGATTTAAAGTACTATATATAGCAATGCATTTTTATCACTAAGCTACAATCATTTGTTTCAATGATATTCCCAACTGTACATTAGTTTAAGTATAGCCGCTCTTCTTCCTCTCCAAGATGACCCAACGATAACAGTTAGTTGCTCTCTTGGGATGTGGAAATAACTTTTTACATTGTCTTGAAGTGAACGGCCCTGATTAAAAACTAGAGCTAAAGTATGTTTGAATAAATTGAACTATGTAATCTCATAAAACATACAAACAACATCCTTAATGAAGTCATCAGTAGATTTAATAAAGTTAATGTTCTTTGGATTCTCTGGTAACATAAAGAATGATTAGATGCTCTGTCACTAAAATTTTGTTTGCAAAAGTGACTTATTTCCCCAGAAGAGGCATTTGCTGAGATGAATGTTACAGTGTCTTCAAAGTAAGGAGTAACCTATAATAATATATATATTTTCAGGTGTAGGAACTGTCTTGGATGTAGATTTGACTAGTATCTTTGGCAAATGTTAGAATTTAGTTAAACTTGACTCCAACAGAAGGTCTTTAGTTTATATTGTGAATAAAATATATCCAATATATAAAATATATACCAATGTAAAATATAATTCTGTTTGAAAGAACAGAATATATGTGTTTGAGATTTGTTTGTCTGTTTGCTTGCTTGTTTGCTTTTTTTTTGGTGTATTTTTCTCTTTTCATTCCTCAACTCCGTGGTATTTTTCACTGCCTTTCAAAACTATTGGATCTTGTATCCACAATGCTATTTGTGTGGCTTAAGATGAAAAAAAGCAATATTCTATCAAACTTACATAAAACAAAGAAGAAGCAAACACAAAAAGTTCTAATAATCACACAAATTTCTGATACTGATATGTACATACAAGATAATTATATGGAGAAGTAAACATGCACATCATATGTTACACTGCTGGCACAGATGTCTAGTGTGTATTATATTCCAAGACAATAGAGCATATACACTTTTAAAAGGGACATCCTTTTGTAAAGTCTGAGGCTGTCAAGGCAAAGTCAAACTACTCAATTGTTGAGGTTATCTCAAGGGAACATAAGAAAAGCATCTTCTGACTGTTTTCTGATGTATGTATTGCAGGTCTCCATAGATGACCTTCTTAAGATCTCCACACCTAAACAAATGAAAGACCAACTTAACTTTCTGATGTTCTTTTTGTAGTAGGACTAAAAGTATGAGAAAAACCACAGCTCTCTTATCTCTCTATTTTTGTTTGTTTGTTTGTTTGTTTGTTTGTTTTTAAGCAATTTGGAAACTATCATTTTCTTAAAAACAGAAAAACCAACAAAATTAACATTTATGTATGGGGATAGTAATGTACTAACTGCCCCTCCACATAATATCTACACACATGCATGCATGCAGACACAGCACACACTCATGTGTGCAAGCACACGTGCAAAGGCACAAGGGGAAATATAACCTCCAAGTTCTGGTTCTAGGCCAACCACTAACAAAAATTAAAATTTTTCTCTCTGGATGGCAGATTAGAAACTGTCTTCAGAAGCTTTATATTAAATATATGAATTTGCTACTAGGCTTAGGACAGTGGGCCAGATGATTTTATCCAGTATGACAAGATCAGAATTCAAATGCTACCATTTAATACAGTCTGAAACAGCAGCCTTTCATGTAACTGCTCTTGAAGTAGAAGGGCAGCAATATGGCAAGCAATATTTAAACCTCTATAATCTCTAAAGCTTTATAACTTACAACCAGAGTTATGTGAGTGTCACTTAATGAATAAAATAGTGGTTTTCCTTATTTGTTTAATTATCATGTTTCTCAGAAACTTGTTAAACTGAAACATTTTACTACGCCAAAATAGCAATACCTTTCAAAATAACTTACAAGCTTTTTCCTCTTCCTTAAACTTTAGAATGGCTTGAGATGTGCAGAGACCCTTATTATTGTTTCATTTATATTTCTTTATTATTCTTGTGAAATCTCCAAAAAAATCATGATGGGATTTTTTATTTATTTATTTATATTATTATTTTCCCTCCAGAACATCTAGGAAGGTAGATACAGATAAAATGCATGCTGCTGAACTTCAGAATTTATGTGTTTCAATCATGTATGAGGCTGAAAGAAAATCTTAGAAATCACATAAAGATATTTTCTTCATACTTTGGCATCCACATATTGCACATATGCGATAAAAGTGAAAACAGTATGGGTTAACAGATACTTGCCTATTTATAGTTAGCAGATGTGAAAAGCAAGGCAATTCATTTTGTGAAATACAGGAAAAATACTGAATTATACTCAATGCACTTAGTGCAGTAGAAGGTGGACAAGATACCTGAAATTAATTAATAAATCATTTAATGAAAAAAGCACCAATCCTCTGGAAAACTATGAGTTGTATAACCAGATTTTTAGAAAACAGATATACTTTCAAAATAGTAATTTCCCATGCACTCATTAAATTCAATGAGACTGTGTGCAAGTTTAGTATGCAAACAACAATGAAAAGGATTGTAAGTTACTTTGAAAATAAATCCTTTTCTGTCAAGACAGTCTTCTGAACAATTCAGTATACCCCAAAAATTAAGGAAGGTTTACAAATAATCTTGTGCATATAAATTTCAGATAATAATAATAAAAAACCTACATATAAGTACTATATGTTCAATTTGCATAATAAATTATGAATGTGCTTGTTGGCAAGTACAGTTATATACCAGATACCTCAAATCAAGCTTTTCAATACATGAAATAAGTGATACAATTTATTATATTTCCTTTTCAATTCTGTGAAATATGGGTAGATAAAAGAATAGCACAGCCCATTTGTAAGGCTGTACGTTCTCAATGCATTACTGTGTTTGTTTCATCCAAGCCACAATATTTCTCTGAGACATTTTAGACTAATTGTCCTCAAAAACAGATGAAAAAGGAAGGACCAGAATTCTTGTCTAAACGAACTATATCTTCATCTTTTTCTTCTAAAAAATGTGGTGCAAGAATGGCAGATTAAATGAATAATATCAGTAATGCTCTTGAGATGAACTGAAAGTTTAACTAACTGAATAGAAGACAGTGTATCTTGTACTTCTTTTTAGTGTTTAGAACCTCTTTACGTTAAAAAAAAAATACTTAAAAATATCCTTATGATTTACTAGTAAATATCTTACTTTATTCCATTATTCCTACAGGAGATACTGACAAACAAGATTTCCCCCTATGACGGGGCTCTAACACTTGTAACCACTTATTTTTCAGTATTGTTTGAGACAGTAAGAGAGAAAATATTCCTATGTTTATTAATATTACTATCATTGTTTTATGGGTTGGTTCAGCCCAGTTCCGTGACCAGTGAGGCAGACGGATTTCCTGAATTTGCGCCTCCAGAAAAGGGAAACAGGGGACACAAACCAATTAAATACAGTGGTAACAATCTGAGGAAAAACAAACTAATTTACTGAATATAATGTCGGAATGCAAGATAAGGCGGTATAATACAATATAATTAGAACTGAAGCTAATAAATCAAATACAACAAGACAGAGTGTCCAAAAGGTGGAAAGACCTCAACATAACACTGAGGTGAGATACGCAGTCCGGTTGAGCAGCAGGGAGAAGAACCTGATGAAAAAGAGTGCATCAGGTGACCTTGCCAGGGGTTATACCTCCTCTCTGACTGCAAAGCCCACTGGGGTAGTGTAGTTCTTCTTCTCTTCCGGACAGGTGGCTGGATCTGGAGCATTAACAGTTTTACTCCCAGTGCACTACATGATGTTATGATGTGGAATACCGATAACCAAAACTCAAAAAACCATGATACTGCTAACAAAAAAAAAAAAAAAAAAAAAAAAAAAAGCTTATCTGATTATATAGCTGTTTTTCTGCTACACATAAATACACAATAAATCTTTATTAAAAGTGCCTCAGAGAAAATAACTGTATTTTGTTAACTATCTTGAGGCTATACAGCTTAATATGAATGCTTTCAAACTTATCGTAGTTTGCATGTATATAATAGATTATTTTGTAGTTTAAAATGGTCTATTTTGAATATGAGACATTCCTAGCTTGTAGAATGTGATTACTACAATAATCACATTACAGTCCATCATAGCACAGACACTGTTATTTAGAGTATTTAGAGTATATATTTATAAGGTCACATCTCAAAAAAACAAACTAGTAGCAGATGTATTTAAAGAACTGTTTCAGGCAGAGTCTAATTCTGAACCCATACCATATTTTGAAGTGGTTCAACAGATCAGGAAAAAAAAAAAGAAAAAAAGAAAGAAAAAACTTTAAATCTACTATAAAGCCAAAGCTATACATTCACATTTCAGCCAAAATAGCCTTAATAGCACAACTATGCCTTTATTGTTACAGAGTGATGATAATAGGACCAGGTCAAGCCACTCAGCAAGAAAGAGCTGCCGCCTTTTTGGCACAGCAGATAGGCCATGGCAGAGCCAAGACAGCTGGTGCTGGCTGGTGTTGTTTAGGCCAGGGGTTATTCCACATGAACTGTGCTATAGAGCTGTGGGGAGTTCGGTAGTGGCAGCTGTTGCCTGGGTATTGCTGGGTGCTGTTTCAGTGGATGGTGAGGCATTATGCTGCTAGTAAGGTATTGGTCTTCAGGGAGTTGTATTGCTAGCTGGACATTGGTCAGCAGGTGGTGAGTGATTGTATTATGTGTATATATGTATTTTATCATTGTATATGCAATTATAATTGTGGGTGGTTTTTGTTGCCATTTTTCTATTTGTTATTCCTGGATTGTATTTTATTTCCAATCTTCTTCCTCATCCCACTTCAGCAGAGAAGTTGACAGCTATGTGATTTTTATCTGTCCGCCTGGTTAAGTCATAGCAAAAGATTTTTAAAAGTTCTAATATTTTCAGGAAAATAAATATTTGACTGACAAATAGTGTTTACTGTGTATCAGGAGCCCTTAAGATTTCTCCTAAGGCAATATGATTTGTTCACAAAAGGTATAAAAAGATATTTACCCGATGCTACTAATAATGCTTATGAAATAAAATTAATTTCTTGAGGGCATTTTAAAACTGTTTTAATGGTAGATGGTCAAATTACTTTGCTAAATTTGTACTGTAATCTAAATCTAATCACCAATAAGCAAACAGCTTGTGAAGGTAGTATCAATAATACACGGAGACTGATATGTGTCACATCAGCTGAGCTTTAATGATGTTTGATATTGTTTATATGACAGCTTTTCTGTCTTACTTTTTCAGAAGGATGTATGTCTATAGTGATGTTCCTCAGAAGCATTGTTATCTTAGATGCTGGTTTTCTTTTTATCTGCTTGTGTTCTTCTCATGGTGCTGCTGCTGTGGTCTCTGACATGACCTGAGATCTGACTAAGTTGCTTCTCTGTGCAGTCTGTACAGGTGCAGTATGATCATTGCAATCCTAAGATTGCAACCTTGCACCTGTGGTTGGTGTAGACATGTCTATGAATAATGGAGTTGTCCTGTAGTGTTTTGGAAGGTATACATATATGGGAGTTTCAGAAAAGGGAAAGAGATTTGTTATTCTTACCCTGTGGGAAGTGTAAACCACAGAAATGCATCAGTGGTAGCCCTGAGACTCTTTCAGAATGCATTTGAGGTCTAGACTACTTAGCTTTCCTTTGTTGCAATTCAATGAATGTTGAAGTACTGTGAGATCACTGTGATTTAGGAGTCTGGCAAATCAGGCCAGTGTTACAATTTAAAGTAAGGCTTTTATAAATTTATTCACTTTCATGGTAATTGTTATTCCTTACCTGTTACTGGTCAGAATCACGGGGTACACAAACTCTTCACTCCTAATGCTTGTATTCTATGTTAGTATGTGTGTATGAATTGTATGTAATTCCATGGAGCCACACATTTAGCACTGATAGCTACAGTCCCATATGGTACTTATTCACCTAGGTTAAGGTAATAACCTGTCTCTGAAATTCTTTGATATATGAAGTCAGAAGAAAGCTTATCTTCTCCCATCTTTATTCAACCATCCACAGTTTTATAGCTTTCACATATCCAGAAAGGATTCTCTCTTTTTTTTTTTTTTTTCCAAACACAAATAACTGTTGCTGGCTGTCATGGTGTCATGGTTGACACTGGCATCTATTGTTATTCAAACTATGCAAAAGCCTCCTTTCCATTCTGACTACAAAGTTGAATAACAAAGCAGTACTGACTTAGTGCTCTACTAAACTGTGTGCTACTGGAACAAAAAATGCCTTGAAAGGGATGGCAGCTGAATAATAGATCTCCTCAGACACATCTGAAGGCAAAGTGTTCTAGAGTATTTCTCAGACTGCCTCTACAAGCTACTCCCTTTTTGAGGTATCTGAACAGAATAAATAGCAGGCTTAGAAAATTTATCAGAATTTTACTTCTTCATCTCCCATTACACTGTTAAATAAATTAGCTTAAAAAACCTGAAGTGTCCAAGTATCTCTCAAAGGTAAATGAAAGCAGGTGCAGCAATTGCATTCCAGTTATTTTATTCCAGTCATTTTTTCATGTTTTCTAAAAGACAAACTGTTCTCTTGCAAGTCAACTTAATCTCTTGTTGCTCCTTCTATGCTTGCTACAGGTGACAGATCATTAAGTGCTTCACATAGTTTCATCTTCAGAAATGCAGTCATAGAATCATAGAATGGCTTAGTTTGGAAGAGACCTTAAAGATCATCTAATTCCAACTACCTTGTCATGAGCAGAGTTGCCACCCACTACATCAGGCTGCCAGGAATGCCTTCCAACGTGGCTTTGAAAGGTGCCAGAGATGAAACATCCACAACCTGTCTGGGTAACCTGTTCCAGTACCTCACTGCCCTCTGAGTAGAAAGTTTCTTCCTTATATTTAACCTAAATTCCTCTCTTCTTTTTTAAAGTCATTCCCTCTTGTCCTATCACTATTAGACTTTGTAAAGAGTCACTTCCCATCCAGCTTGAGACCTCCCTCATATTTCCTATATAGGAGAAGTACTCCAGATCTTTGATCAGGTCCAGAGAAGGACCAAAAAAATGCTCCAACAGTTCCATATCATTCGTGTATTGGGGCTCCAGACTTGGATTTAATACCCCAGATAGGAGCTCACAATAACATAATAGAGGGAATAATCACCTCCTTCTCCTGCTGGATATCACTCAATGCAGCCAAACACGCTGTTTATCTTCCAGGATACAGGTACAAATGTCTGGCTCGTGTCAGACATTTCATCTATCGTGACCTCCAAGTCTTTCTCTGCAGGGCTGTTCTTAAAGAGTTCTCTGTCTGTACTCATATCTGGGATTGCCTCAACTCAAGTGCATATGAAAGATCCATGGAGTTCCGTGGAATTGAATTCCTCCATGCACGAAAAAATGGCACCCATTCGTTCATCAGTATGTTCATCAGTACTTGCTGAATGTTTATGGAGACCAAACAGTGGATGTGAGACCAGTGGGTGGTGGATAGTACATTTCAGCAGTGGTGACAATGACAGCAGGTCACATCCACCGGTTCAGATTTTTATAAGAGTCATGCAGGTTCTTGTTCAGTGTTGGTGAAAACACATAGCTAATGGTGGTGACTATGTTGAAAAATAGTGTTTTGTAGCTGAGAATTTTATCTGTCAAATAGTGTTATTGTGACACTTCTATCTAGTGTTGTTTCCATAGCATTACATAGGCTACTCCAAACTTATTTTCAAACACTGCCTTCAAAAGCACTAGGAAAAACAAACATCTTGATAGAAATTACAATTACTAACTGATATTATTACAATGTTCTTCATACCATTTACAATGTGCACTTTATTTCTTAATTAGTTTATCATTAAGTGCAAAATTCCTTTACAGTATAAACCCAACACATTAAAAAAGGAAGTAACTTGAAATAGTGCTTTAGAGAGGATTATATTTAACAAAATCAGTAAGATTTTCTTTATTGAACAGAATATTTATTTCATAGGTAAAATATCTGATTTATTTAGGTGTGTGAACAAAGTCTAATGGAGTTTGATTCTTGTAATAAACAATCAGTATTTAATTTAAACACTGAATTTTCAGGGAAAAAAATGAGAAAAATAGCAAAGTTAATTAATATGAATAGATATCCCAGATAGCTGCCGTGACTCAATGACATGGAACAAAATAAATACTGCAAATAAAAATTGGGGTATAAATAGTGTCAGTGGAATATAAATGTATAGATTTCCAATTTATTTATGAGTTTTGAATTCATAGCAATGATTAGAATTAATTAATTGGCAGACTTTTTATTAGTTGCAAACCTAAAAAAAATTTGTTGTTGTTATTCCTTAACTACATGAATTACACAAAGCACAAAAAAAGCATTTTTAAGAAATACTTGCAGCAAAATATACTCTTTTCTATGAGTGTATGTGCTTGTTTTACTTGAACACCCCAGTGTTCACAGAAAAAGAAAAGATTTTTAACCTGGCTAGCATATCGTATCAGATTCAGATTTATATACATATGTTTAAAATGTTTTTCAATCTTTTGATTAGTTGAAAATATACAAAAAATACAGAAATTCCACATTTTATTTATGAATTATGAAAGTATGGATAACAGAAAAGCTGCAGTTAGCAAGAACTGCAGATGACAGTGATTTTTGGAAAGCAAATTCAAGGAATACTTACAAAAGTATTTTATTCACAATTGCAACATAAAATCAGATGAAACGTCAAGTTATCATCTTGAAGAATATCGGTACTTTAGTCATAACTACTTTTAAAAAATAATCCAAGCAACTATCCTTTGATTGATCTGCACAATTTGTCTTCCTTGTAGTGGATCTCCCTCGTAACTGTAATAACTAAGCTTCTCAGTTGCAATGAGTGCCTGTTGTGGTCTTGAAAGAAGATTTACAAGTTAGAACTTTGATAGCCCAGTCCACTGCAAAGATAATCTTCCCCTTGGCTTTTTAACACCAATTCAGTCTTTTCAGGTGTGAATAAAAGCTTCATATGACAGATGGATTTTAAGCTGGCAATACCTTTGTGCATATCATAGTGATATAAATATAATAAACTCTATGAGTTCATTAGCTATCTGTCTAGTGGGAAAAAAAGGAAATTAATACTCATTATGAACTAGACAGTGACAGTCATAGAATGATAGAATTGTTTGAATTGGAAGGGAACTTTAAAAGTTATCTAGCCCAACTTCCCTGAAATGAATAAGTGACATCCATAGCTAGATCAGTTTACCCAGAATCCCCATCCAACCTGACCTTGAATATCAACAAGGTATCCACCACCTCTAGGAGCAACTTGTTCCTGATTCAATAAATATTAAACAGAGGACTATGAATCAGAGCAGTGAAGGGAATGCAATCTAATGGGACATTCTTTTAGCCCTGATCTCATACTTCTGAACTGTTCTTTAGCAAACTCAAGCCATACTAAATTCAACTGCGTGCAGAAAAAGAAGTAGCTTGCCTCAGCCTAAAATACTCTAGTATTTATCACAACTGGTGCAGATGTTTTAAACTGTTATCCTAGTGGTAAGAGAGATCAAAGTGGTAGTAGAGATGAGATAACAATGGTACGCACTCAGCCTCCTGCTAAGAAATTCTCAGCAGAGTACTACATGGCTATTCAAGATTCAAGCTGAGTTAGAACATTTGTTGTGGGGTACAAAATACAATCTTCATGATGCACCTCTTATATCAAAAATATCTACCACAGAGCCTTTCATATTTTCCCATAATCCTGTTTTCACAGAATCACAGAATCACAGAATCACAGAATCACAGAATCACCCGGGTTGGAAGGGACCTCAAGGATCATGTAGTTCCAACCCCCCTGCCTAACAGGGCCACCAAACACACACATTCAGATCAGGTTGCCCAGGACCCCGTCCAACCTGGCCTTAAACACATCCAAGGACGGGGCATCCACAACCTCCCTGGGCAGCCCGTTCCAGGGCCTAACCACTCTCCTTGTATAGAACTTCCCCCTAACATCCAACCTAAATCTTCCCTCCTTCAATGGGTTTTATCCCATTACTCACCATTTGATTGTTATTTTTATCACGATTTCTTAAAACAATGTGCATTAAAGAGAAACAAGTTCAACTTTGCTTAAAGCCTCCTATATTAAGTCTATCCTCAATTGCCTTATTAAGCTAAGTAACACTAATGCACAATTAAATAATAATTAGATAATGACTTTTTCTGAGATGAAATTATAATTAATGAAGTTTAAATTAAAGTACTGACCTTGAGGGATAATAAACCATGCTAATTGAAACTAGAAGTTAATATGTTCTATGATGGATTCTCAAAATACTGGAGGCTTTAGGGAGGTATGACGTTCCCCCTCTTTTCAATGAGATGGACTTTGTTCACTAACTTTTTTGCCTTTAAGAAATTGGTAAATGTATTGTCATAGATTCAGGTATAGCAATAGGTGGTGAATATGAATTGCTTTAATCTGTTTCCTAGTTTTGTACTGAAATGGACTAGAAATGTTTATGCAGTTTTGCATCTGCACTGTGAAATCTTTCAGAAGAATAGCATTCTCAAGTAATATACAGTGGCTTCAAAAGCTATCCTCTCTAAACTTGAGACATAATAACAGTGATTTGCATAACTTTATTTTGGTGGCAATATGCTATTACCAAGGTCAACACATATTGACTATCATGACTCACATCTATACTGGTAGCCAATTAAAAGAGTAGGAATTTAAAAATGTTTCAGAGCCCCAAATTAGTGGCATGCATATTCACGTGACCTTCATGATTCTGTCCTTGAAGTGTGCAAAATATAGCAAATAAAGTATTAAAGATTGTATTCAAAGTATTAGCAGTGTAATACTTAGCGCTGTTTTAACTTTTGGTTTATGAATGAAGGATGTCTATTAAAGAAGCTGTAAGTTTTGCTTTTGAAACATTATTCATCTTTGCATTTCTGCCTGAGGTTAAGGTAAGCAATAGGTTTAGAGAGTGATTGCTGCTGTGAAGCCTTCTGAAAACGAACAGCAGTATGACAAACATTTTTATTTTTCCTCTCAGCTGTACTTTTTAAAATTGCATCCTCAAGTGGCACTATAAAGTTCTCCCTCATTTTAAATAATAGTAACCAGTTCTATGGATATTTGTGGTGAGAATCCATAGGGTGCTTGTAATACAAGAGGATTTTTATTTGTTATGAAAGTGTTTTTCAGCAGTACAGATCAGGTGCTGTCACCTCACATATCACGTTAAAAAGCAGCCTGTTGTACAAATAAACCTATTGATTTAAGTAAGCTCAATGATAAGCATTCTCTTTGAAGGCTAGAACATAGTCCAATTCCTCTGTTGCATTAAACAGCATACCTCGTCTGGATTTCACAGAATAGCACCGATTTAGACCAGCTGAAGTTCTGGTATGTAAATAGTACAGAAATGTACATGGGAAAGTCTATAGGGATATTTGCAAAGCAAAGATGACTTTAAAATCCTGGATTTTTTTTTCCTATAGTACCTAAACAAATTATATTTGATGATTGATTCTCTATTGTTTCTCTATTACCAGCAGTGGTTAAGGATGGCAGAATCTCAAATAAGAATAGATTTTTGAGGGTTATTTTTCTTGTGCACACATCGCTCAGTTCTGATAAAGGCTTTTTGGCAGTGCTCTACTAAGAATAAGTAATGATGAAGGGAGACAAAAAGCATTGTGCAAAATATATTGAGAGACCAGTCTGACAGAATAAATCTCATTTGTGTCCCAAACTCACAGTTGCATTGCTAGACTTTTACATTATTGGCACTATGAGTCCTGTGTCCTGAACACAGATATTCTTGCAACTTCCATTTGTAATGCAACCAGAAAGGCAGTTTGGTAAAACAGTCACTTTCAGTTTAACTTATAAAAAGGAAATCATTTAGACTGTAGGACAGTTAGTTGGACTGTGCCTGGAAGCAATATTTCAGTGCTGCATCCTGTGTTTAAGTACTGCCATTTTTCAAATAAAACATCTACTCCTATTCTAGTTAAGGAGCAAGAGATCCTCCTCCTCTTTATATTACCTTTATCCTACTTCAGTTTTCTTTCTGACCTTCTCACAAAGACAAGACAAGAAAACTTGTTACTGTCTCTAAGGCAGTGTTTCTGCTTGGGAAAGTATGATATTAATGTTGATTCAAAAAAAGGCTGTAGAGTTCACCAAATATTTTATTTTCAGAGAAAAAAGTGATAAAAATGGATTTTATTTAGAAAGAATTTGAATATTTAAGTTAGAACAATGTTGAATCTGCCTTAAATTCTGATTTGAGGGGCAAACTTGTTTTTAGCATATATGTAATTTTCTGATCAGTACTAATTGTTAAAATGCTTATGACTGAATAATTACAACAAAAGCATAATTTTTGTTCCTTTCTTTTAAAGAAGTGACATAATTTATTCATACATTTAAATACATTACATCTGATTTTGAGATATTTTTTCTACTGAATCTTTTGTCAAAATATTTTAAAAGGTATTTACTTTCAAGGTACTGACTTTACCAAAGCAATATTTTAACACTGTTCTGTGCGTCAGTTTTAGGGAAAATTATAAATACAAGTATGTGTCCGTGACTGTTTTGAGGAAAATAATCTGTTACCTTTCCTGAGTGCCGTGACTAATTGCATTTAAACAGATATTTTAGCATGAATACTGCAGAGTATATTCACTTCTGGCTCAGTTCTACAGAAAGCTATATGAAGCACTGAGCACTTAGAATATTGGCTTCATAGCTGTCATGATTCACTTCTATGTTCAAGGACATTTTAGTTTAAGTAAACTCGAATGAATGATTCATGTTATGTTAATTGGTTTCAGCTGTAAAGAAATCATGTCAAAAAAGGACCTTTATTCTCTGTTACATATGCAAAACAACAGAATTTTTTGTCTCACCTGTTTTCCAGGTACTAAAGATCTGTGTAATTACAAACTCAGTGACAAGCTGAATTAATTTATTCACTCTGTATCACTGTGATTAACGTTTTTTTTTTTTTTTTAATCCGTGACACAAATATAGAAACACATCTTATGTGCAAAAATAGACAGTGAGATAAATAAATGTAGAAGCTACAGTTAAGCACAAATGACTCTGATCACTTGATGACTCATAATGGCTCTCTGCAAATCTGAGGTGTAATGTCATGAAGTATAGCTTGTTGACAGCCACCCACATGTGACTGCCTGTACAGTAATCCAGTGTTACGGAAATATTATACTATAAGATTTTAAAAACTTGTTCGAGTCAAAATTAAGTTTGCACATATGACAAAATTCAATGTATAGATATCTTTTCTTGTATGAAATTCTCATCTCAACTGGTGGAACTTATTGAAAGGTCTTTAAACTAGCTAAGAAGGGGGAACGGGACAAAATGAGGGCCACTGGGGTTGAGCGGGTAGTTCGAGGCTCAAAACAGAGCTTGATAGGTGATGAGGGTAAAGTTCGAAGGGATGGAGAGTGGCAGGGGGATGCTGCTTCCCTAAAATGTCTGTACAATAATGCATGCAGTATGGGAAAGTAATGGGAAACAGGAAGAGTTGGAGATCTGCATGTGATCACATGTCTATGATATCATTGCAATCACAGAGATGTGGTGGGACAGCTCGCATGACTGGAACGTTGTCATGGAGGGCTATGTGCTTTTTAGGAAAGATCAGCCGGTGAGGCGGGGTGGTGGAGTTGCTCTTTATGTAAGAGAGCAGATAGAATGTATTGAACTCCACCTGGGGGAGAGTGGTGAAGCAGCTGAGAGCTTGTGGGTGAGAATCAAGGGGTGGGCTGGTATGGCTGACACTGTTGTGGGTGTGGACTACAGGCCCTCTGATCAGGAGGAGGAGGTTGATGAGGCCTTCCATAAGCAACTGGAAGTAACATCATGATCCCAGGTGCTGGTGCTTATGGGGGGCTTCAATTATCCAAATATTTGCTGGATAAGCAACATGGCCAGGCACACATGGTCCAGATGGTTCCTGCAATGTGTTGCAGACAACTTTCTGATGCAGATGGTGGAGGAGCTGATGAGGGGAGGGGTGTTGCTGGACTTTATTCTCACTAATAAGGAAGGGCTTGTAAAGGAAGTAAAGGTCAGGGGCAGCTTGGGTTGTAGTGACCATGAGATGGTGGAGTTCAAGATCCTGCGTGGAAGAAGCAAAGCAAGAAGTAGGATTGCTACCCTGGACCTTAGGAGAGCCAACTTCGATCTCTTCCGGGACCTACTTGGAGCTATCCTGTGGGCTAGGGCTAGGGTGTTAGAAGGCAAGGGGGCCTGTGAGAGCTGGTCGGCATTTAAACAGCTCTTCTTCCAATTTCAGGATCAGTGCATCCTTGTGAACAAGAAATCAGGAAAGGGTGGCAGGAGACCTGTGTGGATGAGCAAGGAGCTCGTGCACAAACTCAAAGGGAAGAAGGAGGTCTATGAAATGTGGAAAAAAGGTCTGACCACTTGGGAAGAATATAGGAATGTTGTCAGGGCCTGCAGGGATGCAACAAGGAAGGTTAAAGCCTGCCTGGAATTGAATCTGGCGAAGGTGATAAAGGATAATAAATAAGGCTTTTTAAAGAATGTTAACAGTAAAAGGAAGACTAGGGAGAATGTGGCTCCCCTACTAAATGAAGGAGGTGCTCTGGTAATGGGGGTTGTTGAGAAGGCGGAGATACTGAATGCCTTCTTTGCTTCTGTCTTCAGTGAAAAAGCTCTCCCTCAGGAATCTCAGACCCTGGAGGTTAGTGAGAGGGTCTGGGGAATGGAAGACCTCCCTTCAGTCAGGGAAGAGGTGGTCCAAGAGCGCCTAGGCAACACCAATGTTCACAAATCCATGGGACCCGATGGGATTCATCCACGGGTGCTGAGGGAGCTGGCAGAGGTGATTGCTGAACCACTTTCTGTCATCTTTGAGAGGTCTTGGAGGACGGGGGAGGTTTCTGAAGACTGGAGGATTGCCAATGTCACTCCGGTCTTCAGAAAGGGCAAGAAAGAAGATCCGGGTAATTACAGGCCAGTCAGCCTCACCTCTGTCCCTGGAAAGGTGATGGAACAGCTTGTGCTGGATGCCACCTCCAGACAACTGGAAGAAAAGGAGGTTATCAGGAGTAGTCAGCATGGGTTCACCAAGGGGAGGTCGTGCTCGACCAACCTGGTGGCCTTCTATGATGTTGTCACATGCTAGGTGGATGGAGGAAGAGCAGTGGATGTAGTCTACCGTGATTTCAGCAAGGCATTTGACACTTGTCTCCCATTACATCCTTATAATAAAGCTGAGGAGGTGTGGGATAGACGAGTGGACAGTGAGGTGGGTTGAGAACTGGCTGACTGGCAGAGTGCAGAGGGTCGTCATTGGCGGTGCAGAGTCTGGTTGGAGGCCTGTAACCAGTGGTGTTCCTCAGGGGTCGGTGCTGGGTCCGGTCTTGTTCAACATCTTCATCAATGACCTTGATGAGGGGATAGTGGCCACCCTCAGCAGGTTTGCTGATGATATGAAGTTGGGAGGATTGGCTGACACACCTGAAGGCTGTGCTGCCATTCAGCAAGACCTGGAAAGGATGGAGAGTGGGCAGTAAGAAACCAGATGAGGTTTAACAAAAACAAGTGTAGAGTCTTGCATCTGGGGAGGAATAATTGCATGCTCCAATACAGATTGGGGGATGACCTGCTGGAGAGGAGCTCTGTAGAGAGGGACCTGGGTGTCCTGGTGGATGACAGGTTGGCCATGAGCCAGCAGTGTGCCCTTGTGGCCAAGAGGGCCAATGGCATTCTGGAGTGCATTAAAAAGAACGTGGCCAGCAGGTCGAGGGAGGTGATCCTCCCCCTCTACTCTGCCCTGGTAAGACCTCATCTGGAGTACTGCATCCAGTTCTGGGCTCCCCAGTACAAAAAAGACAAGGATCTCTTGGAAAGAGTCCAGCGGAGGGCCACAAAGATGGTGAAGGGCCTGGAGCATCTCTCTTATGAGGAAAGGCTGAGTGAACTGGGTCTTTTCAGCCTTGAGAAAAGAAGACTGAGAGGGGACCTGATCCAGGTCTATAAATATCTAAGGTGTGGGGGGCAGAGTGGCGAGGCCAGACTGTTTTCAGCAGTGTGTGGAGACAGGACAAGGGGAAATGGCCAGAAACTGCAGCATAGGAAGTTCTGCACAAATGTGCATAAGAACTTCTTTATAGTGAGGGTGACGGAGCACTGGAACAGGCTGCCCAGGCAGGTCGTGGAGTCTCCTTCTCTGGCAATGTTCAAGACCCACCTGGACATCTACTTGTGCGACCTGCTGCAGGTAACCTGCTTTGGCAGGGCGGTTGGACTCGATGACTCTGGAGGTCCCTTCCAACCCCTATGATTCTGTGATTCTGTGATCTTTTAAAAAATGAAAATGAGCATTCATTTTCGTATGGGAATGAGCTTGACGTTTGGCTCATGGCCAACCTGTCATCCACCAGGGCCCCCAGGTTCTTCTCTGTAGAGCTCTTCTCCAGCAGGACATATCTCAACCTGTATTGGTGCATGCAGTTATTCCTCCCTAGGTGCAAGACTCTACACTTGCTTTTTTGTTAAACCTCGTCTGGTTTCTTGCTGCCCAGCTTTCCAGTTTGTCCAGATCTTTCTGAATGGAAGCATAGACTTCTGCTGTGTCATCCATTCCTCCCAGCTTTGCATCTTCAGCATGCTTACTGAGAGGGGATGCTATCCCTTCATCAAGATCACTGATGAAGATATTGAACAAGACTGGACTTAGCACAAACCCCTTGGGAATAGCACTAATTACAGCTCTCCAGCCAGACTCTGCACCATCGATCACAACCCTCTGTGCTCTGCCAGTCAGCCTATTCTCAACCCTCCTCACTGTCCACTCATCTATCTCACAATTTCTCAGCTTCCTTATCAGGATGTCATGGGAGACAGTATCAAAAGCCTTGCTGAAGTCAAGGTAGATGACATCTACTGCTCTCCACCGATCCACCCAGCTGGTGATGCCATCATATGGCCCTTTGCTTTCTTATCTGATTTATAGCTGCATGTACTACTTGTACAAAGAATATAACCTTTAATTTTATTTCATTTTTAAGATCTCTGTGAATATTCTTATAAGTAAAAGGCAAACTCCTAATTTTTTTGAGAACAATTAATGTTCATGTATCCGTATGTATGAAGCTGGTTACTTAAAAAAAAAATTAAGTAACTTGTGGGATTCTTAAAAGTAAGTCCTCTCTCTTCCAATTGCTGCAGTATTTTCTTAGTACTCATAAGCAATTCTGGGCATTTGAAACTGTCTAGACAGAAATGGAAGGAGAGGGAAAATGAGATTTTTTTAAGAAAAGGAACATGCTTCCAAAATCATTTTCTGGAGCTTCGATTACATCCCAATACTCTTCCAGCAGTTCTTACCCTGACAGTTCGCCTCCTGTTCAAACCAAGGTTGTATTTAATCTCATACTTCCTTTTATTCATCTAACTTTCCTTATTCTATCTGTATGTCTCCCCCGTATACTCCTGTCTTCTAAAACTTTATATTGAATAAACCATGACTCAAAAGGAAAAGACTTCTGTCCTGTGTGTTTTTCTCTTTTTAATAAAAAATAGAGTATTTTAATTACAGTTAAATCCAGATTTCACAATGAAATATGTATTTTGAAAGTATTTAGAACTGGGGTTTAGTTTAGAATTGTTCCTAATATTTTATTTATTTTAGATAGTTTATATATTTTACATAGAAAGTAGTTGTCTGATTTTTTTAAACAAAGCCAAGTGAGAAACTGAGTACATAACTATACTTAAATGACTTCCACATATGGATTAGGGCATAATAAAAGCTGATGCTGATGTAAGAAACGCACTGCCCTCTCATGCACTGGGAAAGGTGTCATTTTAGAATAAAATAATACCATCAGTCAGAGTTAGGAATATCATTTGTCAGTGGAATGTTCTGTCCTTTTGTCCTGTACCTGTCTGAGTAATAATGCAGAGGGTATGAGTCTTAAATTTTTTGGAGTATTAAAATCTCCTTTTCACTGAATAAAAATGTGATTGGATGCCTAGTGAACTAGAGTGTAAAGAAGCATATAATGATGGCTAGATATTTAAAATTACTTGTGTGGACTCTGTTCAAGTGCTCTCAATCATTTAAATATGAAGTAGAATGAAACAAAAGGAGATACCAATTGTCATGAATTTTAATAGAAACTTTGTGATAGACTTAAACTGAAATTTTATCCAAAACCAACAGCAGAATCTGATAGGCATAGGATGGATACAGAACAACCTGTACTTCAAAATTATTTACCTTTGTTCTGCACTAAGAAAACCAAAGAAACTAGTGTCCATACTTTTTTTTTTAAATAGGAAAACCTTAAGCATTAAAAGATACTGTAATATATCTTCTGTTTAAGTAGCTGTGTTGCATTTTTATCAGATGTTGCAAATATTACATTTTGACAAAAATATTTTAATAATATTAAGAAAAAAAGGGGTGAAGAATGAAATTACTATGAAAATTAGAAAGGGAAAGGCAGACAAGTGGTAAATTGGAGTGGTTTTCAATTTTTAAATCTGAATCTAATTCTTTGTTTCTCTTAAATACCCATTTCTACTGTTTTTTAACTTCAGGAATCTGCAGATGGTATTTTATAAGGAGAATGAAGTGGAACAGAGTGCATGCTTATTCAGTTGGACACATACCTAGAATAGTGTATCTACTCTCTAAGAATCCTAACATGATTGCACAAGAATGCCCTCAGTTTCTCTCTGTTATATATTACATGCAGCATTTGTGTTTGTAAATTTATAGTATTTGCTTACCTATTTGAGTGCTGTTACATTTAAAAAGCACATTTATTTCATAAAAGGTACTAGGTTATCCGTAGAAGACAGTGCAATACTATGGATTTTCTTCCATGATACAATATAATTGCTCATCATATTTTGCATTAGGCATCACGATAACTGCACAGGCAATTTTCATTCTGTACTAGCATTCATAAATGTATCTTCCTGGATTTTTTTCAAACTATCTGAGTGAGTAGCAAACATTGCTGTCTGCAGAGCAGAAAGAAAGTCAAAGGCCAGAAAATACTCCAAAGCACATTGTAACAGTCCATGCATATATTTATCACTTCCAAGAACTGCAATTAATTCTAAGTAGTAATGCATTTTTCAGGAAACTTTTCATTACGTACAGTAAATAAATCAACAGTCTGTGCTTTGGTTTGTAGAAAAATATTTATTTGAAAAGAATGGACTGGAATGGGTTTCACAGAATACAGCACATGATGTTTAATATTCTAAATTTCCCAAAATGTCTGATTTCCCCCATCAGTCACCACCATTCAGTGCCTGAGTCAGGTGACAGCAGGTCTCCTTTGGCAGGATGGAGTGACCTTGTCCAGTTGGAGCTGGTCAGCATTGCCTTTCTGCACTCGTAATTATCATTTTTTGGTGGAAGCAGCCACTTGTTCAAGCAAAAATATGCCCTCAGAGCCTAAGATGAGTTGTCTACATCTGCTGTTGGCTCCTCTCTCTTCCTATGGGGTACACAAGTTGCGGTAACCCCATTTCTCCTCTCAGGGCAGGCTGAATTTACAAGTGCTTAGACTAGACACAACAGCAGAGAAAAGAAAAGAGGAGTACTAGGGCAAATGTTTTGTACAGCAATTTTAACTGTTATTGATGAGGCTTTTCATTATTCATTGAGTAATTCACAGTAATGAGACTATTAAAACATGACAATTTATCTAAGAGTGATTTTTAGTGCTACATATGTGATATCTTTTTTCCTCTCAACAAAGTTTTGTGGGAATGAATGTGTCCATGCATATGCATATGTTTGCATGCATTTGCCAGTGAAGATTTGTTTTTGTTTGTTTTGTTTGTTTATTTGTTCGTTTGCTTGTTTTGACTGGTGCTCCAAACTGACTAGCCAAAAAATTTTTGTGACTCTGAAAATGAAAACCTATTTACTTTGTGTGACCTATTGCACTTTTGTTCTTCAAGCTTCACAGAAACTTTGTGCTACTTTAATAAAGACTGAGTGAAAACCATAATTCAATTGTGCCATTTATTTTGTTTTACACAGATCAGAGTCTAATTCTACAATCATTAGATATATTATTATTAATTAAATAAGGGCTTATCATAACATGTCTGAATTCACACATTTCATTGGAAATGACTTAGATGTGTGCTAAAAGATGCATTTTAGAGATGTAAAAAAACCTACTTCTCTATGTGAATTATTGTCTAATACGCAGTCTTTCAGAAGAACATCAAATGAAGACATGAAAAGGAAATACAGGCATACTTTGGTAGCTCTTCATTAGATTAATAAGAGTGCCTAAATTCCAAGATTTTTAATTGTTTTTTATTAATTGAATTATCAGGAATCTTTGAATCTATCTATTAGGGAAAAACAAAAATCCACAATCAAAACCACAATAATGTAGTTTTACTGTATGTAAACATGGGTCATTCAACATGGGTCATTCTTACAAACAGTAACTGAAGAGAAATCATTCTGTAAGCTGCTGAAGCACACGCAGTATGAATGTGGACATCCCAGTTCTAGCTTCAACAAACCAGCAATATCTTCATTTATGCTGCTGAATAGATCTCCTGGGACCAACCCTTTGACCCTAGTCAAGTGCAGAATGGATCATGTTTGTATTTTTTCAGTCACCCGACAGCTGAATGATTGCATCTACACTGCACAGAACATATATCTAGGTCCACTGCTGGTTTTGTGTAGGGTCTTTGTGGCCCTATGACATATTCGTTGATTTCCCTATGTAAGTTTGTTTTTCCAGTAAAGAGCATCTCAAACATTATGAGAGATGATCTTTAATCGAAATAGTACTTCTACAGCATGAAATAAATTCAAGGTATGTATTATATCCCCTGGTGTGATGTGCAACATCTTGTGTGGATATTGCAAGGTGCACAGTTGGCTAAAAGTTAGAATAATCTGTGACAGGGAAAAGTCAATATGGTGTAGACTCCAAGTTCTCTTTGGAGAGCAGCCCTTGGTGTGAACTATCCTACATAGAATACTTTCAGGACAGTGTAGATAATCAAGAGACAAAGACCTATAAATGATTTGGGACTTCAATCTCATGCCCTTGCAGCCCAGAAAGCCAACCACATGCTAGGCTGCATCAAAAGCAGTATGGCCAGCAGGTGAAAGAAGGTGATCCCATCTTTCTACTCTGCACTGGTGAGGACTTACTTGGTACTGCATCCATATGTGGAGTCCTCAGTACAGGAGAAACACAGACCTGTTGGAGCGCATCCAGAGGAGGGCCACAAAAACGATCCAAGAGTTGGAACACCTCCCCTGTGTGGACAGGTTGACAAAGCTGGGACTGTTCAGCCTGGAGAAGAAAAGGCTCTCTGGAGGCCTGATAGCAGCCTTTCAACATCTGAAGGGGAGCTACAGGAAAGAAGGGGACAGACTCTTACCAAGGTCTATAGTGACAGAAAAAGGCAAATGGTTTCAAACTTAAAGAGGTAGATTTAGGTTGGATATAAGAAAGAAGACTTTTTGACTTTGAGGGTGATGTGGATGCCCTTTCCTTGGAGACTTTCAAGACTAGGCTTGACCAGGCAAGCCCACATGGTATGCTGCTTAAAATATAATCTGTTTCAGTGCCTCTGATGCATTTGTACCCATTTGTACACAGATTCATCAAACACACTGCACACATTATCTTTGTTTTTTTGTTGTTGTTGTTTCTTTGTTGTTTTTTTTTGCTCTTCGAAAGATGATAGCAAATTTCACCAAGGGCTGTAAAGTAGATGGGGATGGAGATGTTAATTTCAAATAGCATTGAGGTCATTGAAGTCCATCAGTGGGAAGCCACCCTGCAAAGTCAAAGGTAGACAGAAAGAATTGTGTAGTTTTTACTTTATCTTTTCCCCTCAAACTCAGTTTAGAATAACTTCTTTGCTCTCTTAGCCCTTAATAGGCTTCTTTGACCTGAAGCATTTTAAAATACTTAAGTTCTTTTAAGTCACATTTTTTCTAATGAGGCCAATCTTAGTATTTTGTTATCTCATATATTTATTCTTCAAAGGTAAGACATGAAATCGCCAGCATAGAACAACAAGAAGAAAAAAGAAAGTGGCATTCCTGAGAATATTTATGATGGAGGACCAGTACTGAAAGAGCCAGAAAGAACAAAACTGAGCATGATCCTGGGCACACTACTTTCTGTAGAGTGTTCTATCTATCTAGACGATAGATGTTCTATTGTATTTAGAGGATCTAGCCTATCACGCAGGTTTTGGTAGAGAGAGATCTGATTGTCTTTTCTGATAAGGGATTCCCATTCCAGAAGAGATTTCAGAACTTCTCTGGCATTTATGCAGAGAGTATGATTAAGAATAAGCTCAAGAAAATTTGGAATAATTTCCAAATGACAGTCTATGTAGCTGTTGAATTTTGTCATGGTTTTGTGATTTTTGGCTTTTGGTATTCCACATCATAACATCATGTGGGGCACTGGGAGTTTAACTGTTAATGCTCAAGTCCTGGATACCTGCCCAGAAGAAGAGAAGAACTACATTTCCCAGGGGACTTTGCGGTCAGGGAGAAGAGGTTTAACTCCTGGCAAGGTCACCTGATGCACTGTTTTTCACCTGCCCTTCGTCGTGGACACTGCTCCCGTCTCCCTGCTGCTCAACTGGACTGCGCATCTCACCTCAGCATTGTGGTGAGGCCTATCCACCTTTCGGACATTCTCATTATATTTGATTTATTAGATTCAATTCTGATTATATTATAGTGTGTTATCTTGCATTCCTATAATATACTTAGTAAATTAGTTTGTTTCTCCTCAGATCGTTGCCGCTGTTTTTAATTATTTTGGGGCCCCCTGTTTGTTTTTTTTTCCGGAGGCGCGGATCTGTGGATCCCTCTGCCCCGGCTCGTCACGGAACCGGGCCGAACCAGCCCATAAACTGTTGACAAATTTACGTAACTGTAGGTGTTTTAGTTCAGCTTCAGTAAACACCTGTCATTAATGCTTTATTAGAATTGATAGAATTGATCCTGACATAAAATTGCTAACATCACATAATCCTATCCAGACCTGTTCTTATGATTCTAAAGAACATCAAGGAAAAGAAGCTTAAATTTAGATGGTAGTAACTTTTGTTTGTTTTATTTTATTTCTTTGTTTTTAATGAGCAAATACTGTCAAAATGAGATAGTAAATGACTTTCACAACTCACCCAAAATGCCAAGGCTTGTGCAAAATCAAACTTTAGGTGCAAGACTTAATGTTTCTGACTAAAACTTAATCATTGTTGAGTACTTTAGCATTTGCAGGAAGCAAAAGATTGACTTCTCTTTGGATGTGGACTCTTAAACACCATTTACAGTGCACTTCAACACCAAAGTTTGTTAACAACTTTACACAACTTTACTCCAGTTATATAGCAACTACTGTGTTTTGGGGAATATCCAGAGTCAGCACTTTAGGTATTTTAGCCTAACTTGTTTTTAAAATAATATTATGATGTATTTTAATCAAGCTAGAAATATGCTGTCATTACATTAAACATTTATCTTTTACTACAGGAACACTTATACAAAGCATTTTGACAACATAAAACAAGTGGACTTGGTACTAATTAAATAGATTGTGGATTTCTTTCAGCCTGAAATATCAGGTTGTAGTATAGAGCTTTAAAGGCATGAGCAAGTGCTTTTAGATTTAAGTTGGATCATCTTTAACAACAAATGTTCCTTGATAAAAATGTTTAATTCCCTCTAGTACTGTTTCTCTGTGTAAACAGTATACATCTAATCCTTAGAAATCTCAAGAGAAGCCGCAATAACTTTTGAAACGTAAAGGTTCCAGCTACAGTACAGTGGCTTCTCCAATAGGTGACATTCAAGGGCTAGCCTACAGGGCATGGACTTGTTCCCAGTACAGAAAATTATTTCCAGTGCTGAGTATCGCTTAGATTACCTTGACTTCAAGGGCCCTGAAACATTAGTTAGCTATATTCCTTCAACTATTTCACGCTTCAGTTATTATTATCATTATTATTATTTATTTTCAGCAGTGCTACTGTGAGGGCTACTACTGCAAACAGGCTAAAGATACTACCAATCATAACTGCAATGACTGGCAAAGAGAATGGACAAATGGAAATTTTTGAATTTCAATATAATTTTGTTTGCATCTTCACTGCCAAGGAAAAGCAACTAATTAAGCACTGATCCCACAGTATTATCAGGTGTACAAGGGGCAAGCATAATTTGTTTCTTCTTATTTTTCTATTATTTCCTTATATTCTTACAGAAATCATACATTGTGCTAAGGGGCGGGTAGGAAGATTTTTGAAGGATCCTCTCAACTGGGAAAATTTCCTTGTTTAATTTTTTGTATACATTTGTTTTGATGATTCAGTTATAAAGAAGATGATACCTAATGGTTGTGTATTTTTATGGCTACTCATAGTGCTCTAGTTCTTAGGGGAAAAAGTAGTAATACAAAGACTAACACACTGAGGAATGTTCTACATAGAATGAAAGTATGACTCTGTAATACATCTTTGCCAGTAAACTGTAGTTATTCTATATTCAATCAGCTACAGTGTACCATATGTCAAGCTTGAACCCATAATTAGTCATTTAATCACAACTCTTTTTAGTTAGTATGAAGTCAGTAATTCTACAACAATTCCTTACAAAAGTTTCAGCTTTAAATTTGTAGTAGTTATGAAGAAAGAAAAGGTATGTATCTGCTGAGTGAAAATACCAAGTGCATTCTGTCCAAATGAATGATTCTGCTCCTGTAAGTCAACAGAGAGGTTTCATGGGACACATCTGAGTAACTGTTAAATTTGAAAGTAGCATGTGAATACTGAAAACAGAATGAGCTCAAGACTTTTGAGGAAAATAGACAAAATATAATTTTGTCATTTCATTAAGTTCCTGGGTCTGAACCTACAAAATAAGATATATCAGCAGAACAGCTTTTAGGTTGTAAAGTGAGGAGAAGACTGGGGTGCTGAATCAGTTCAATCAATTCAATCATTCTCAGAACAAATTTCTTCCTTCCATCTAAGAATCTACTCCTCTGCCTTGTAACTTTTAATCTCCTTTCAGGCTGTAGTCTGTCTTGTTCCACACATCATCCTTTCTGCACAAATCTTTTCATCTCCAGTTGATTCACGTGCTACTGTCACACAGTAGGAAGGAGAATACATTAAATATTTATGAAGAGTAGCATTATCAAATACTTTTCCCAGCATGGATGAAGAAGTAGTGAAGTATTAGTAAATGTTTCCTTCTTTGCTGATTCTCCTCTAGAGCTGTTTCTGTTTCTATCAACAGCAGCAAGTTTTGCTGTTCAAACTGGAAAAATACGCTGGTTACTCGGTGAGCAAGGAACTCAGGAAATGAAGACAAAATTTCCTTTATGTTAGGCAAAATCAGTCATTTGAAAATGTCTGCTTCTTATCTTTAGCATTAAATCAGTCCTAGCATCAAATTGGTTTGACAGTGATGGTTTGTTAATATCCTTACAGCTTGCTAGGAAATGCACATGCAAAACAGGCAAATAAGTTAGTTGATTAAAATTCTCAAGAAATATTTCAAAGAATGACAGCTGTTTTGGCAGATGTTATTGCAATAATAGAAATCAAATAAATAGAAATCATTAAGCAAACAGTAACTTCTTAAACAGGTTCATGGGAAGATCTCATGAAAAAGAGGCTAATCTTTTCCAAGGCATGGAATATTCTTTTTGAAAATGTACAGAGGTAATCTGTAGAGATTGGTATTTGCTGATCCTGGATAGATGGCTTTGAAAAGATGATAGAATTAAATTATGGTGGTGACAAAAATTAAACAATTTGAAATATCAAAAATGCTTTTTAATCAATGTAAAAATTTTAATTCTTTCAAAATAGTTATTTTCTTTCTAACAACAAAGTGAAATTTATTTCAAGAAATATTCATAAGTTTCTGTATTGAATTTTTTACTCTAAAATTTAGAATTTTTTTTTTCCTAAATTAAAAAGCAAAACAAAACATTTTTTCACAGGATATTTTTGAGGAAAAGTGTAAAAATCAATGTTTTTAATTTTCATCATTATCACCAAGGACAAAAAAGGATTGTTTCTTGATTTAGAAAATTTCTAGAATCACAAATTCCCTTAATTTGTGTTTCAGGGGAAAAAATGTATTTCCATGACTAGCATGTAACCAAAAAAAGCATCAATTGTTACTGCAGTTTTGAACATGGAGGATAATTCTGAGATCTCCAGTTTATCTGAAGGTTTTACTTGGTTCACAGTAAGAAGAATAAATTGTGTATTAATATATTCTCAGCTCAGTGATACTTTTTCCTAGGATAGTTGAAGAAATTGATTAATATTGTCATAAAAAATAACTTGAGAGGAAAGAACATGCATAAGGTTACTGAAGAGTAGCTAGCATATTTCTTTATATCTTTCTTGTTTTGTTTTGTTTCATTATACAGAATGCATTACTGTGCAGAATGCATCAGGTTAAGATAGCCTCAGAGTTGTCACTATTTTCATCCTCAAAAATCTGTCATTTCCATTTGAAACTAAACAAGCTTTCGACATAAGATTTCTGCATGAATTCTGGATAGTTACTTGTTGACAGAGCAAACAACACGTTTCTGGTAAGTAGTTCAATACAAGTTTTTGAATTTGGCTTCCCTTTGTTTTCTTGTCTTTCTGTCTCCTCTTTCAAATGCAATTGCTTCTCAAGTCACAAAATCATGGTTTCATAGAATTATTTATGTTAGAAGAGACAAGATCAAGTCAAACTATCAATATGACCTACTGAGTCCCATCACTACCATATGTCCATTAGTGTAAACCATGTTCACATGTCTTTTAAATACCTCTATGAACAGGGACTCCACCATGTCTCTTGGCAGCCATTTCCAATACTTGACAATGAAGACATTCTTCATATTCAATCTATATCTTCCCCAGTGCAACTGGAGGCTATTTCCTCATGTTTTATCACTTGTTGCATGGGAAAAGAGGCCAACACTGTACTTGCTGCAATCTCCTTTAAGTTAGTTGTAGAGAGGGGTGCCCCAATTTCTATAGCTGCTCCTCATACGTTTTGTTTTCTAGTCTATTCACCAACTTTGTTGCTCTTTTCTGCAGGTGTTCAAGCAACTTAATCTCGTTGCTGTGGGAGCCAAAACTGAGCTCAGTATACTAGCACAGTCTCACCAATGATATGTACAGGGGGACAATCACTTCCCTCCTGACGATTACTCTCTTTCTGATGTCAGCGCCCTTCTTGACCCCCTGGCACACTTCTCACTCATGTTCAGTTGTCTCTCAGCCAGAACCCCCAAAGCCTTTTCTGCTTCTCCAAACCTCTACTGCTGCACTGGATTGCTATGACCCAACTGCAGCACCTGGCATTAAGTCTTGTTGAATGTCACGTAATTGGACTCAGTCCATTGGTTTAGGTTAGCCAGATACTTCATATGAGCCTTCTTACCCTCAAGCAGGCTAGTCCTACCATACTTGATATTTTCTGCAAATTTACTAAATCTGCATTCAGTCCACTTAAGGCATTGCTTATGGAGCAGCTTCTTATTTAACAATACTAATGACTTTAAGTCAAATTCTATAACTTTCTTCTGCTTTTGTGAAACTTTTCTGGTGTACATTTTCATTTTAGTCTATGCAAGCTGCCTCACAGTTTGAACAGTTGATTAACAATCATCTTCTGATGATTTATCTATAAAGAGGAGAAGCCAAATACAACTGGCAATTGAAATAAACAGCCCTCTAGCTACTGAACAACTTGTGCACCTAGCAGTCTCCAGTGAATAGGTCATCCATAGTTTGCAAAAGTAAATTAAATTAAAAAATCTCTTCAGAAGCTCACTTTTGCCGTTTTCTAACAGGCACCCAGTACCTCTTATCTTGCAAATTTATCTTACATGTTTACAGAATACATCAGCATTGCTGATAGTTGTAAACAGAATATGAGTCAAAAATTCAAAGAGAAATGGACTGAAAGAAAATTGTCATTGAAAATGATAAACTGCCAGGAAAACTAGAAGGGAAACAAAATGAAAAACAAATCACAGAGGCAGGAATGAGAATTCTGAAGTATTGTTTTTTCTGCTTTACAGACATATCTATGGAAACTAGTCACATGGTAATTGGCTGGAAACAAATGCTGATTGCTTCAGCTGTGGTTTTGCTTTCTTAATATAGTCTTGTAGAAGTGCCAAAAAATAGCCTACCCATTTCCTGAACTGGCAGAAAAAGTATGAAAGAAATTGGAGGGGAAAACAGCAACAGCCAGCAAGCCAAAGCAATTAAATCTAATCAGATTTTCAAGGATTGGAGCTTGGTTTTGTGATAGGGCCAAATTCTGAAAATGACCTCTTAATCCTGATTTCATGCTGGGCTTGATGTGGCTTTATTTCTAGGGAATACTGAGCCATTACAGCCTTCTAAGAAACTCTCCTGGCAATATGTCCATTTTGGAAAATTCATGCTTCACTATTGTTCTGATGTTATGCCAGAGTTGTAACACTGAATTTAAAAGAGAAAGAAAAGGAGCAGAAACAACTGAGAGAGCTTCTGTGACTACTGACAGAAAAATACTACTTTTAGAACTGGAATGAACACTTCATGATAATAATTATTAAAGCATGACTAAAGAAGTCATCACAGATCAGACTACATATCTGTTTAAAAGGTATGAAATTCTTGTAATATTTTGGCCCTTCCTAGAAAGGGACAATACTTTATTTATCCTTCTTTTGTATTCTGAGAGGAGGGGGAAAATAGGCTACTTTTTCATCTCAAATTTTGACTTTAGGATACTCTTATCACTGTGCCCTCCATCACAATATTTGGCAGAATTCATTTGAAACTACGTTGTATTGTCGATGATGAACATTGAGCATCTCACTGCAAGAAATCTCACTATTAGGATACACAATTTTTTTTCGCTGTAGCCAGACCCTAAATGTTAGTCATAAAAGAAAAACATATGAAAAAGAAACATTAGACAACAAGTATATCCATAGTTTTTCTATTGATGACAACTTCAAATATGTTCATTAGGACAGCTGTAATACTTACGAAGAAAGCAGGAGATTTGTATTTATGCAGTATATGTAACCTCTGGTTAGAATGAGAAAAAAGAATATCAAGTCTCTTATGAGCAGAAGCCAGCAGATACTGTCAAACTAAGGAGAAGAAGAAATGGTGACTATAACTTCAGAAAATCCTTTTCTCATCAAGAAATAACAAACACTAAGCTTAGTATAGCAATTTAATTCATAACAAATTATTCTGTATTGTTAAAATACTGTGTTCAATCCACTGGTAATACGTGGTATTATACGTGGTAAAAACTCATCTTTACACATATGAGAATTTCACATTTGTTATACGATGTTATGTATGTTATGACGAATATGTGGACAAGACACTTTATAGACAGTTGGGTGAGATCTCAAGGTCTTTCCCTCTTGTTCTTGTGGAGGACTTCAACTTCCCCAACATCTGCTGGATTTATAATACAGCAGATGGGGAGTAGTCCTGGAGGTTCCTAGACTGTGTGGGAGATAACTTCCTGACACAGCTGGTGAAGGAGCCACCAAGGGGAAGCAAAATCCTGGACCTGCTGTTTGTTAACAGAGAAGATCTTGTGGGTGATGTGAAGGTTGGAGGCCGTGTGGGGGCTATTAGTGATCATGAGATGCTATATTTCTCAATCTTTGTAGAACCATGGAGGGGAGTCAGCAGAACTGCTACCTTGGACTTCTGGACAGCAGACTTTAGCCTCTTTAGGACCATGGTTGAGAGGGTCCCTTGGGAGGTAGTTTTGGAGGTCATGGGAGCCCAGGAAGGCTGGGAATACTTTAAGGAAGTAATTTTAAAGTGCAGGAGCTGACCAACCCCAAGTCACGGAAGACGAACTGATGGGCAAGGAGGCCAGACTGGCTGAATAGACACCTTTGGCTGGAACTCAAGAGCGAAAGGAAAGTTTATGGTCTCTGGAAGAGTGGGCAAGCTACTTACGATGACTACAGGTATGTAATGAAGCTGTGTAGGGAGAAAATTAGAAAAGCCAAAGCCCAGCTAGAACTGAACTTGGCCACCAAGGTAAAGGACAACAATAAATATTTCTATAAATACATCAACAGCAAAAGGAGGGCTATGGAGAATCTCCATCCCTTGTTGGCTGCTGAGGGTAACTTTGTGACCAAGGATCAGGATCAGGCTGAGGTGCTTAATGCCTTCTTTGCCTCAGTCTTTAATAGCAAGACTTGCTACTCCCTGGATCCCAGCCCCCTGCACTAGTAGATAGGGATGGGGAACAGAATAGGCCTTGCATAATCCATGATGAAATGGTTTTGGACCTGCTCCGAAACCTGGATGCTCACAAGTCCATGGGGCATGATGGATTGCACCCTAGAATGCTGAGGGAGTTGACGGATGTGGTTGCCAAGCTACTTTCCACCATTCTTTGGCAGTCTGGGCTAACTGGGGATGTCCCGGTGGACTAGAGACTGGCAAATGTGACATCCATCTTCAAAAGGGGTTGGAAAGATGATCCTGGTAGCTACAGACCTATCAGTCTCACCTCAGTGCTGGGGAAGGAATGGATAATATTGGGAGCCATCATGGACCAGTTAAAGGTCAACCAGGAGATCAGGCCAGTCAGCATGGGTTGATGAATGGTAGATTCCGTTGGACAAACCTGATTTCATTCTATGACAAGGTGACCCACTTAGTGGATGAAGGTAAGGCTGTAAGTGTGGTCTACCTGTACTTCAGTAAGGCCTTTGACACTGTCTCCCACAACATTCTTGTGGAGAAGCTGGCTGTCCGTGGTTTGGATGGGCATATGCTCTGCTGGGTGAAACACTGACTGGATGGCCAGGTCTGTTGAGGACTGGCTTGAAAAACAAGGCCATGTTCAGAGTATTAAGGACATGATAACACTGTAAAGGAATTTGAGTAAACAACTAGTTGCAAGTTGTGCTGTATGAGAAAGCCGTTGTGGGAAGTAAACATGTGGGAAGTAGGGGGAACTTTGCGTTCTCACGATTACAGGTTGATGGACATGAGTAATAGCCGATAAGAACACAACAAGTGTACTTAAAAGTTATATAGTCTGCTGTTCTACCATTAAACATTGGACTTAGTTGCTAACTCGTGTCGAGTCGTTGCTAAGATTCCACAATTCCACTCCCGCACAGGCCCGAAGAGCTGTGGAAAATGGAGTTAAATCTTGTCAGCCAGTCACGAGTGGTGTCCCCCATTGCTTGGTAAAGGGGCTGCTTCTGTTTAACATCTTTATTAACGATCTTGACGAGGGGACTGAGTGCACCCTCAGTAAATTTGCAGACAGCACCAAGTTGGAAGGGAGTGTTGATCTGCCAGAGGGGAGAAAGGCACTACAAAGGGACCTGGATAGACTGGATTGATGGGCCAAGGTTAACTGTATGAGTTTCAGTAGGGCTGTCATAGTTTTATGATTTTTGGTTATCGGTATTCCGTATCATAACATCATGTAGTGCACTGGGAGTAAAACTGTTTATGCTCCAGATCCAGGCACCTATCTGGAATAGAACTACATTACCACAGGGGGCTTATCACAGAGAGGAGATACAACTACTGGCAAGGTCACCTGATGCGCTCTTCTTCATCAAGCTCTCCTCCCTGCTGCTCAACCCGACTTTGCATCTCACCTCAGTGTTATGTTGAGGCCTTTCCACCTTTTGGTCACTCTCATTATATTTGATTTATTAGCTTAAATTCTAATTATATTGTATTAAAGCGTGTTATCTTGCATTCTAATGCTATATTTAGTAAATCAGTTTTGTTTCTTCTCAGATCGCTGTCACTGTTTTTAATTATTTGGGGGTCTCCTGTTTCCCTTTCCTGCAGGTGTGGATTCGCAAAATCCCTCTGCCCCACTAGTCAAGGAACTTGGCAGAACCAGCCCGTAAACCGTTGACAAGGGCCAAGTCGGGTCCTACATTTCAGTCATAACAACCCCAGGCAACCCTACAGGCTCAGGAAGGAGTGGCTGGAAAGCTGCCTGATAGAAAGGGACCTTGGTGTACTGATGTACAGTCGGCTGAATATGAGCCAGCAATGTACCCAGGTGGCCAAGAAAACCAATGGCATCTTGGCTTCTATCAAGAGTGGTGCTGTGAGCAGGACTGGGGAAGTAATCCTGCTCCCGTACTCAGCACTGGTGAGGTCTCACCTCATGTACTGTGTTCAGTTTTGGGCACCTCAGTATAGAAAGGACATTGAGGTGCTGAAGCAGGTCAGAAGAAGGGCAACAAGGCTTGTGAAGGGCTTGGAGAATATGTGCTAAGAGGAGTGACTGAAGGAACTGGGCTGTGTAGTCTGGGGAAAAGGAGGCTGAGGGGAGATCTTATTGCTCTCTTCTAATATTTGAAAGGTTCTTTCAGCGAGAGCAGGGTTGGTCTCCTCTCACTGGTGACAGGTGACAGGATGAGGGGAAATGGCCTCAAGTTTTGCCCAGGGAGGTTTAAGTTGGATATCAGGAAAAACTTCTTTACAGAAAGGATTGTTAAGCACTGGAATAGGCTCCCCAGGGAGGTGTTTGAGTCACCGTCCCTGAATGTGTTTAAAATCCATTTGGATGTGGTGCTCAGGGACATGATTTAGTGGAGGATTGTCAGAGTTAGGGTAGTATGGTTAGGTTGATCTTGAAGGTCTTTTCCAGCCCGAGCAATTCTATGATTCTATGATTCTGTGATTCTATGATTCTATGATACCTCCTCAACAGTGAACTTCAGCTAAGAACTCTGCAGGAGAATCTTTCTAACTCTTAAAAAGATATCACAGTGGGAAATAATAATAATTTTTAAAAACCACCAGAATCCAGAGATTTTAAGCCTGATCCCTCAGTAACGGAAATATGACACTATTGAAGAAGTTTCTGGGATCTCATTTTTATTATGCTATATTAACTGCATAGGCTAGCATGGCTGAGATAAGAATGTTAATTTGTCTGCAAAGCTGAAATAATGCCTGTTTCCTGTGAAGATATTTTGGAGAAGATACTAAAAATACACTCTCACCTATTCAGTGATATGTACATTATCAATTCTACACTGTTTGTGTGCTGATTGTCCCCTATGCAGCAGTCCCTAAAAGACACTAGTCAACAGGAGTAAGTAATAAAAGTCAGCACAGAATTTCCGGACTCCTTTCTCATCTGATGGGTAAAAACTGTGGTAATTATTCTAAGTTGTGTACTTTTAAGAATTGATACTAGTAGTCCAGGAACCTATTTTTTTTTTTTTTTTAACCCAGATTTTTGTAGCCCTGTGATAGAGGAGAATACTGCTAAAATAGAAATATTACACTTTCAAGTGTTTTTGAAGTTCATAGTCGAATTATATGGAAGAAATAACACAAAGTAGTTTTGTAAATCTAGGCAAGATGTGCAAGATTTTTTTGTTTGTTCTTTTGTTTGTGTCTTTTATTTGCTGTTACTCAGTGGCCCAGTTTCACAAGAAATGAGTTTTATACTCCAGCCTGATGACTGGGTCATGTGTACTTGAGTACAGAAAGTGTGCTTGAATTAACTTGGGATGAGCATGCTCAAACCTATTAAATGATTCCTGTGTGGCAGAATATTAAACAAAATGCATCATCTTTACCACTTGTGTTTTTAAATGAAAGGGCCTGTACTTTTTCTTGGTTTGCTTTTGGCAGCCCAGTGAAGAATCTGCATACACAGATTGTTTTCAGAGCGTTATTTGTCATCTGTGTCCCTCAGGACATTAAGTTCTTGTCAGCCTATTTTCTAATTCCAGTGGGCCTTATCTGCAGAGTGAATAACCTTACTGCTCAGATTAAGGGAGTTATATCTATTCTACTAAAACCCTTGAGGAAAATTTCTGTTCAAAAAGGGAACAACCTAAGAATTTAGTTAGCCATATAATAGGTGTCTTCAGAATTGTAGAAGCTGAATGGGAATAGATAAATACACAATTTTTTTTTCTGTTGGTCTGGCTTAAATATTTTTAGTATAAAGGAACTAAGAAGTTCAAATTTGGTCCCTCCACCTCTCTTCTGCAGCAATTAGAATGATCATTATAAAACATCATCGGTTCATTAACTCTGGTTATAATAAAATCTGAGTACTTTACGTTAGTGTATCCCCTATGTTCAGCAATGCTGGGACTTTTCTGAAGGTGCAGTCAGGACAAGACTTCTGACAGGACTTCTGACTTCTGTCAGTAACAATATATTAAGAGCTTGCTTACTACCTGGTACCTTTATGCAATTTTTATGACAAATTTAGGAGGGAGCTGAATGACATCTAAGGTGTCAAACACAGCTAAAGTAACTAAACAGTTAAAAGATCAGGCATAATTATCACAAGATAATATTCGGTTGAACTGCGTGGATCTTCCTTCATCTATGTCAACTGAAGATCTACATTCAGAGAGCTGTTTTTTTTTAACTTCTATCATTAAGTTGCATAACTGGAAATTTAATGATATTCACTCAAGTTATCATTTGCTTCTTAAAAGGTGTCCTGTAATTAAATAATTGCCTAAAGGTTTCCATAGTTATTTTTGGACCTGATCATTTTTAGCTATCACCATACAGTTCATTAACATAATATGATTGCTTCACCAGCTTTAATTAATTCATCATTATGACATGTTTATGAGGTAATGGTCCCTGCTTGACAGAACATGAGGATGAGGCCAAATTTGCAGCACTTTCTTGATTTGACAAATATGAAACAAGTAGAAATACCTGATTGGATTTATAAAGATAACTAATTCAAACTACTGGTAATAAAAATCTGCAATTTACAGTTATAAATACTACAACATTTTAGGTGTTTTAAAGAAAATTCTACTGACAGCCATATACTTTTAAGAAGTAAATCAGTTTAATGTTTTTGCATACATGGGATGCAGAAAAGATTTATTCTAAGTGATTTATTTTTTTTACTGTTTTACTAATAATATCTGATTATTTTTTTAAAAAAGGCAAATGATGTTATTCCCTCTTCTTTCTATATATCACATTATATTTTTTACTTTGGACTTTTTTTGTTGTTAATTATTATTATAAGTTTTTATTATGCAAGGTTACAATCTTTCTAATGATATTATACAGTTATATGTATAGTATGATACAGTTTTTATAAAAATATGTGTAATCCCTTCAAAAACTAGCAGAGATGTTTGTTTCCTCCTTGGTAATTTTGTTTCATATTCATTAGGATTATTCATTTTCATTAATGCTAATGTCAATTTAAAACTTAACATACTCAGCAAGTTTTAATATATTTTTGATAATTCTGTCCACACAGTATGTGCTGAAAAATTCAAGTACATCTTTTCCATGAAATTGGATGAACTTGTTTATGAAAACCATTTTATAGATTTTTTTTTTAAGATCTAACACTTTTAAAATGCAAAGCCTGATGAATCTTGCAGTGTGGTTCTGTTAGTGGAATCTACTTGTGGTCAATTCTAGAGAAGTATAGTTGTCAGTATTATGCCAGATAAGAGGTGAAAGTAGAATAATACCTCTACTTACCAATCATAGACAGAAAAATCACACAAACAAGCATATTTGATGTAGCATAACATAATGTAACAGTTTTAGACTTCTAAGACAGGATTCTGTCTGTCTTTTCTATCCTTTTGTGGCTAGATTGTTGGTCAACTCCTATGCATATAGCGTTTCTGATCTTTTTTATCTCAGGGCTTTAAAGGTCTTAGAGAAGTCACTATCATTTCAGTCCAAGGTTACATCAGTATTTCAGTACTGTATCATTTGATCTGATGCACCATCTGGGGAAAAATGTACTTATCTCTGCTCTTTGTATGCAAGTTATTATGCCCTAGATAATTTAACACATTTTTGCCTTGTCTCTGAACATTGGATTTCAAAGGCACTTTTGATCTTGGTTGGATGTTGCTTAGCCCAGAGGGGTAAAATGTCTGGAAACCCAGTTTGTACATAAATTATTCCTTGATAAAGTGTTAGTGTGCATCAAGTGGAATGTTTAAAGTGATGAGACTGACATTTTTTTCCACGTATTTTTTAGCCTGTTAGAAGTATTCCTTCTTTACATGAGACAAGAATAAGTGATGCACAGGTAAATAGAACGGTGCTCTGAAGACGTATGCTATCCATTGCTGCTACTAATGAAGTACTGTTTCTCATGTAATTATTAAATGGTTTGAGTTGGAAAGGACCTTAAAGATTATCTAGTTCCAACATGCTTGCCATGTACCAGGATACCTTCCACTACATCAGGTTACTTAAAGCCCCATTCGACCTGATCTTGAGCATTTCTAGATGGGACATTCTCGGGGCGACCTGTTCTCTCTCATAGTGAAGAATTTCTTCCAAGTATCTAATCTAAATCTTTTTAGTTTCTTTTATTTTCTCTTTTAGTTTAAAACCATTACCCCTTGTTCTATCACTATGCTTCCTAATAGAGTCCCTCCCCATCTTTTCCATAGGCCCCCTTTAAATACTATAAGGACACTAATTTCTCCCTGGAATCTTCTTCTTTGTATGCTGAGCAACCCCAGCTCTTTCAGTCTGTTTGCAGAGGAGGTTTTGTATGAATTTTATGGTTGTGGGTTTCAGAAGAACAGTACTGCCTCAAAATTTTGCTTTGCACACTAGCCAGAAGGCTACTAAGGAACACAGCAAACATCTCAACTATCTCCTTTAAATGTGGCATTAGATTTTATTCATTTTACTGCAGTATTAAGATTGAGACTAAGTTGTTCACATGCCCTGTACAGCAGAGTCTGAGTCCAAATGAGTTCTTGCATGTCCATTCATCTTTGCTTTTTTGTTTTGTTTTGTTTTTAAAGGATTCAGTTTCAAATTTTCTGGTAAGTATACGAATAAATGCTTAAGTATACCAGATCTGCAGATCTTTGCAGGAAAAGAAATTTATGAACATTTTTAGGTGACTTTATTAACTTTGAGAGACTAGACTTTTTCTACTGAGTGCTTTTTTCCAAAGAAAAAGATATCAAAATCAGATTTTGTTAAAACATATAGCAGGTTACAACAGCCTTGCTGAGAGAGTCACATCAAGTTCTTTGTTGCAGAAACGTCAACAACATGTATTAATGACTGATGTACAACTGCTTTAACTAACCTTCAAACCTGAAAAAAAAAATGGTTAGGAAAAAAAAAAAAGACAAAAAAAGACAGACTATTGCAGAAGATAAAGTTTTTAGAATGTATGCTGTTTGATACTGAGACATCAAGCAGTTCATAATGAAATATATAAGTTTTAGGCCTAATATATGTTTTACCACTCAGACTATGAGTCTTCTCTTAGAAAGTATATTACAAACAAGATCATAATTGAGTGGAGGGATCCAGAATAAGGTTTTGTTTTTAGTTTAGGCATTTTAAGCTGTTCTCTTTTCTAAACATTTTTAGAAATAGATGAAATTGTAAGCTGCAAATTGCTGTTAAAATCCCTCAATTATGTGATAGTATCAGAAGATCTGCAAGTCTTACAAGCAAATTGCTTATTACATATATTATAATTAAGATAAAACTTAAGTAATTCTTTTTCATGTGGAGGCTTCCAGAACTATCTTTCATCTTATCATGTAACTGACATATTTTATTTCCCTACACAGAAAGGTAGATATGTTTGAAAACTAAAACTCTGAGTATCTTCTCAGATAAACTAATGCTAACTCCACTGCTTTGATAGCATTATTCTTGATTTACAGTAGTATCTGCAAAGAGAATCAATCATGTCTCATCTTTTTATACTGCTATAATGTTGGAGACATTTTCTTTGTGTCCCACATGTTATATTTTTACACATTCTCATGCTGCTATCTTTTTCAGTATCTTATTCCATAAGCTGCCTCTCACAGCATGTTGCTGAGCTGGACAAAGATATTTTCATCACCGTTTCTTCACCTAAAGTCCTAAAGTGATACGAGATTGAAAGTTGTGAGATAATTGCTCTGACCTATTTGCTGAAGCCTCTTGTCACTGCAGCAGTCTTGTCAGCAGTCTGAAATGAGAAAATAGAAATGGAACAGACTCATTTATGTCTTGGAAAAAAGAAAAAAAAAGACATCTGGGGATTAGCAGTGATGTAGTAAATGACGTAGTGAAGACTGCATATTTAGACAGAAACCAGAATCTGTAATTTATCTGTAACTTGTTTTTTGCTATCTCATTAGCTATATTGCATTTTTATTTACCATACACGTGTCCCAGTGGAGATATAGTGAAACCTAGAATTCTGAATGCTGAGTAATTTCTTGGTTAAACAGTACTACCTCTAATGGGTCTGATATAATAGAAAGTTGTGAGTGATTAGTGCTGCTGGATAGAAATTTCCTAATACATGTTTTCTATTAAGTTGTTATATTTACAGAATTTTGCATACAGTATACGATAATGCTATCAAGATCATTCCATTTGAACTAAAACAGTTCATGAGTATCACTTAATGTGGTAACACCTCTAACACCTTACTGCCATATAAACAAACAATAAATGCTTGTTACCTTATTTTAAGAACTTGTATTCAAGAAAGAAACAAGCAAAACCAAAATATCTCTTATTTTCTAGGATACAATATAATGTCAGTTATTCTTCATTCCACAGTAGTGTATGCCTTCAGTTACATTTGAGTAGAGAGTTAAGAAAAGGGCACAGGGTTTATAAAGAACACAGCAATAAGCAGAGCTTGCTGTGAGTGAAAATCAATATAAATACAGTATGAAACAAGGCACACATTGATACATTGGCAGAGGTCAGCTGTAGACTGGAAAATCAGACAAGAAAAAGGATGAGCAGTTCCTCTGACACTTATCTGTAACAAGAGTGAAGAAATTGTTTTGTGAGCAGTGAAAATACTGCAGCTTGATTTTCTATAGCTCCCTGTACTCCAATGACAGAATAAATTCAACTCCCCTGACATATGTCTTATATATATTTAAATACATATATATTTACCTTTTTTGTTATTTCTCAAACTTCCCTACATTTGGATTTTCTCTTTTGGCCCTACACACACTGTTCTCAGGATTTCTCAGACTCCTTCATTCATCTATAAATTACCAGTTATATAAGAAGCAATATTTTTGATTCATTTATCATTGTTTGGCTGATAAAAGGCTGAACAGAACAAAAAATTAATGAGCTAAAAACTTTCTCAAACTGTATGTATATGGGCTAACCTTTCCTTTCCAGTTGCCTGACTGATGAAACACAAGAAGAATTGTCTTTGAGAGTTCCACTTTTCTCAAATTTGGCAGAAATTAATCAGTTGTATAAAAAAAACTGGAACAGATGACAAACAGGTGAGTAGATAGCTTATTCATATAAACTCCATTTCATTAAGGAATCTGTTAGAGTGATTTTACCATAGTGGATTTTAAACAAGTTAGTAAATGCAGTAAGTCTTATTTTGTTCCTGGTTCAATGTCCTTACAGATTCTTAAAATTATGCAGAATTATTTAAAATTTATAATAAAGCAATAAACTTAGTTAATTTTATTTAAGGTTTGATACCAGTTCTGTAGGATTAAGTGAAATAAACTAAAAGCTGATAATTGCCTAAGTTTACATGTATATCACCTTGTTTTTCCTCCACTGTGAAGAAGTGATGGTTTTAAATTCATTCCAATTTTATTTTTAAATGTTAGTACAGTTATGTACAACCCTGAATAGCAGAAATAGTGGGATGTAAAGTAGTAAGAATTGTGAGATTTGGGAAAATTTTATCAATAATTTTTAAGAAAAGGACAATTATGAAATCTTTACTGTACTTTTGCTAGTGGTAAAATGAAAGATAAAAACATTAGCCTGGTAAAAATTCAAACCAGAAACTGGAAAAGGTAGGCTGATTAAGATTTCTTTTTAGAGAAGTGTTAGTTAGGAAAGCAGTCTGGAGTAGTTGTCAGATCTGCTGTTTTACATGGGCAGACAATAACCACTTCATCCTATCAGTCTTAATTTCCTATGTTGTTGTAAGATGGCTTATGCTCTGAATGTGCTTAATACTATCCACTAATGGAAGAGAGCACTTCTACAAGTGCTATTATTATTTTTAGACAATCAGCTACATATATTCAATTCTACCTCTAGCTGTTACTGAATCAGTTAGGGTGGAGGGCAATCATAATGAGACTACTCTCTCTCACAGTACCTGGAATAAGTAAGTAAGTAAGGAGGTCATAAATAATGATAAGAATAAGTTAGCTGTAAGTAATATGCAAAATGGAAAAATGTATTTGGGAGTATTTCACTTTACTGTTTCATATAATATGTTACACACCTAGAAACATAGCTGTGACTTCAGTTGCAACGTGTTGTAAATGGAAAAGAAATAAATCCAAGTAGAGCTGCTGGATTATGATAATAATAGATTATTATATGATACCATAAATAAAAAAGATCTTTAGATTAAAAATGCGAGACTGTCAGGTAAGGGTAGAGAGAGGATAATTCATCTACATGTATTTCTCCCTAGATTACTGTTCTGTCTAATCAACATTTCAGGTTTCATGTGTGTATTCAAAGGCTTACTACCTTTAAAAAAAAATAAAATAAAAAAATTTTGATAGCCCAATACTAATGCCACACATAAAATCAATCAAGAAGCTGATTTTCCTATAAAAGAGCAGTATTTACAGAAGACATGAGTGAATCTGATTAGATAATAATAATAATGATAATGACCAGTGTGTTAAATAATTAGCACTTTCTGAACATTTATTTGCAAGCAGATTGTTTGCAAATTTAATATGTTATGCAAGACAGAACTATACTATAGCAAATACTAATGTCAAAGGAGGTTACAGTCTAAGATTACCACAGTTGCATACATCAAATATTTTGTCTCAGAGTACTCTTGACTAGGATACATTTATGGATGCACTTAGAGATTTTTTTTAATTATTCTTTTCAAGATTAGAACAAAAAATAAAAAGCAAGAGAGGGCTGCAGAAACATCAAATGAATGTAAAGAGCTTCAGAGACTTCAGATTTGTATCAGGTATCACATAGAAAACTTACTTTATTTGGTCTATCTTGTTATCTGCTGTTAGGCATTTTTCCCTGTTGTGAATGAGACGGAAAGGCAGAGTAGAATGGAAACAGAAGAGCAGAAATTTCAGAGAAAATCTGATTACATCATGCAAACAATTGCATAGGTGAATCTTTTGCATAGAGTGTGTTAGTACACAAATTTTCTTTTATATTTCTGGATATATTTTAATAATCAACATAGATATATTCTCTGAATATGCTTGTGGTTCATCAGTATAAAATAATAACAACAAAAATTCTTCAAAAGGTACAATAAAAATATCTTCACAGCTCAGACTTTACTTACACAGTTAACTGTTTTATTGTTTCCATCAGCTACAGTATGTCAGTAATATTTTCAGTTAATTTCTTTGCTGGAAGTTGAAGTAGAAAAGTGCAACAGCAAACATTACATATAAAAAAAAGTATAGGCCGTAAAGACACCAGCTATCAAATGTGACATAAAGTGTCTTTTACATCACTGTGTGCTCAGCAAAGTTCTGTTTGTAGCAAATGTTTCTAGAGTTATTATCTTATAATGTGAAAAATTTGGCTCATTGGTTTTAAGACCAAAGAAACAGAGCCTTTCTCTGAACAATAACTGAATGGAAGCAGCTAGAAACACTGACATTTAAGAGATCAAATACAGTGTTCCAAAGGAAAAGGAGTACACAGTCTTCTAAAATTAACTACTAGATTTAAAGGGGCAATTTTCCAAAAAGGGTTTCATTACATAAGAGGCAGAAACAGCTTTATCTGCACTCATTTGGATGGAAGATAATTTTAACGGTCATGAAGGTTTATTGGACTCTCCTGATTTAAACACCTTCACAGTAAAGAAAGAGTTGCTGGATATCCACTGCAGGCTTACAATGCAGTGGATGCTCAAGGTCCTGAAGTAAATGAAAGGTAAGCAGCTGAGGGAATTTGGATGATCTCACATTTTAATGGTGTTGATGGTAACTGTAACAAAACTGAAAATTTATGAACTATTTATTCATCAGGTAAACATTATCCTTGCATTCATAAAATGTGTTATTTTGCTACATATTTAAGATCTCCATATCCATCATATATGACCATATTAATACCATCATCTGATTTTTGGGGCCCAACAATTTGCCATGTTTGCTGTTGATTATGCTTCACAGTACATTTGAATTTAAGACTGAATTTTGAGTCCTTATCTCTAATGGGGAAAGAATAATTCTTCATTGCAATCATTTGTTAATTACAACCACGTAGAAACAGGATTGTAACTACTTGCACCACTGGTTATCAAGGGGAAGGGGTCAGCAAGTCCCTCTCTACTTCCCCTGCTCAGGAAGTTGCAGAGAGCAATGACATCACCTCTTAGCCATCTGTTCTCAGTGTGCTCAGCCTTTCCTGATAGAACATGCCTTTGAGCCCTTACATCATATTTGCTGTCCTCTTCTGGAGGCATTCAACTACCTTAATATCCTGTTATATCGTGGAGCACAGAATGACTCATAGTATTCAAGGTGAGACTGCACCACTGCTAAATACTTTGGAAGAATCACATCTTTTGATCTCTATAATGCATTCAAGTGCGGTTTGCCCTCCTAAATGTCAGGACATTCTCCTGACTTTCCTGACTCACACTTAACCTACTGTTGACCAGCACACCCAGATCCCTTTCTGCAGGGTGACTCTCAAGCCACTCAAACTACCAGTCAGTACTTGTGCCCAGAATTACTGTTTCCCAGGTGAAGAACTCAGCATTTATCTGTGCTGAATTTCATGCTATCAATGATTGTTCAGTGTTCAATTGCCTAATGAATGCCTCATATAGAAACAATAATTGCCTTTTCCTTTTTCTCCAGACAACCAGATTAATCATCTGGGCCACAAAATCAGATTTTTTTAATTATTATTTTTTGAATCTCATGATAACTTCCTTATCAAAATGAAATTCCATATATAATCTTCTCCTGTTCTCTTTTTGTATACATTTCCTTTGTGTCTATCTTCCCTAAGGAGAGACACTGTGAAGTAAAACTGCCAGGATCCTGGACTCATTGGGACAAGTGGAATGCTCATGCTGGTAGTTTCTTCTTCATTTTTGAGTCTATTAAAGGATATTGTTGTGTGATTTTTAAAAGTGTCTGTTATGTCCTCCTATATTCACAGGTGCATTATGACAGTTTTGTCCCAGATTTACTAGACTACATCATGCATACATGTGCACACATAAAATATGAGAGCTGCACTGAGAATAATGCATCCTGTTTTTATTACATTGGTCCATGACATCAGAGGTTTATGTTGGTGGTATGGAAGTAGAAGGTTTTAAGAAGTTGTTTATGATGTGAAATTCAAATGCTTGCATTTGCTTGCAAAGGTCATAGCTTGACTTTTTGGAAGGAATAAGTAGCATGCAGTTCCAGATGGAATTGTTCTGTGAGCTGTGAATTTGAAGAACTGGAAGCTTATTTTTTAAGATGTGACAATAACTCTAATCTTAATGACTTCCCATTACAGTAACAGGTATGAGGCTGAGGGGACTGGGGGTTGTGGATGTTAGTGGAAGCCCATCTGCAGGACAGGGTGCCCAAGGTTAGTTGATCTGCTCCCTATTTTGCTACAGCGTCAGTCAGGAAAAAAAGAAGGGCTGCCATCATAGAGGACTCACTTCTGAGGGGAACCAAGGGCCCGATATGCTGCTCCAGACCCATCCCACAGGGAAGTGTGTTGTCTGCCTGGAGCCCATGTGAGAGATGTTGGTAGGAACATCACTCGCCTGGTTAAGCCCTCTGATTATTATTCATTACTAGTTTCCCACATTGGAAATGAAGAGGTAGGCAAAAGAAGTTCTCAGGTGATCAGAAGGGACTTCAGGGCTCTGGGAAGACTTCTGAACGGATCAGGGGCAGAAGCTGCATTCCTCTCTGTTCTCTCAGTTGGTGACTGGGATCTGCACAAAAGGAGGAGGGTGGAAACACTGAATGAATGGCTTTGTGAATGGTGTTGTGCTCAGAGCTTTGGGTACTATGGTTTGGGACACAGCTTTGAAAAAGGGGGAATGCTGATGGCAGATGGGAGCCGACTGACTAGAAGGGCCACAAATATTCTTGCGAACAAGCTGGCTGGGCTGATTAGCAGGGCTTAAAAATAGATATGATGGGGGAGGGGGTGTACTGGGTGACAAAAGTACATGGGAACACTGAACACTTTGGGAGGCAGTAAGGGAAAGCCCCAGACTCGTCCAGGAGGTATTAGGGAGGGCTCCTCTGAGAAGGAAACAAAGCCAATAGCTAAGCTGAAGTGCCTCTATGCCAATGCACGCAGCATGGGAAATAAACAGGAGGAGCTAGAAACCGTGGTGCAATTGGGAAAGTATGACCTAATTGCTATCATGGAAACATGGTGGGATGAATAACACAATTGGAATACTCTGATTGAGGACTATAGGCTTTTAAGAAGGGATAGACAGGGTAGGAAAGGTAGGGGAGTTGCCCTCTATGTTAGGAAGTGGATAGATTGTGAAGAGCTGTGTCTGAGGAACGGACACGATCAGGTCAAGAGCTTGTGGATAAAAATCAAGTGTTGGTCCAGTAAAGGGCATCTAGTCCTAGACTGGGATCTACTACAGGCCACCTGATTAGAGGAAGCCTGTTGATGAGGCCTTCTTGCTTCAGCTGCAGGAGGTGTCATGCTTGCAGGTTCTTGTCCTGATAGGAGATTTCAACCGCCCAGATATCTGCTGGGATACAGGCATTGCGGGTGCCAGAAAACCCAGGAGATTCTAGGAGTCTGTCAAGGATAACTTCCTGGTGCGTGTAATAGATGGAACGAGGTAAAGCCTTATTGGAACGGGTACTCACTAATGCAGAAGAGAGCACTAGAGAGGTTAAGATTGGAGGCCGTCTGGGCTGTAGCAACCATGCCTTGGTGGAGTTTGTGATCTTGAAGATTGCGGGCCTGGGAAAAAGCAGAGCTAGGACCCTGTGTTTTAGGAGAGCAAACTTCCGGCTGCTCAAGGAACTGAGTGGGATCCCCTGAGAAACTGTCCTTAAGGGCATGGGTACAGAACTAAGCTGACAGCTCTTTAAGGACACCTTTCTGAGAGTGCAACAGCTCCCCATCCCCCAGTAGAAGTTGAGCAGGGGAGGCAGGCAACCATTGTGGCTGTGCAAGGACCTGCAGCTTAAACTGAGAGAAAAGAAGGAAATGCACAGAAAGTGAAGCAGAGTTGTGTAGCCTGAAAGGAATACAGGGCAGTTGTCTGTATGTGTAGAGATAGGATTAGGAAAGCCAAAATGCAGATAGAGCTGAACTTGGCAAGGGATGTGAAAGATAACAAGAAGAGATTCTACAGGTACATAGGCAGGAGGAGACAGACGTTCCCCCTCTGATGAAAGGTAATGGGGACCTGGCTTCCTCAGAAATAGAGAAAGCTGCAGTACTCAATGAGTGCTTTGCCTCATCTTCACCAGTGTTCAGGTTTCCCATGTCTGCCAGGACCATGAAACTCTAGGTGAGGGTGAGGGGAGTGGTCTATGTCCCACTGTAATGGTGGAACAAGTCCAAGTCCTCCTCATGAAATTGAACGTGTTTAAGTCGATGGGACTGGATGATATCCATCCTAGAGTTCTGAAAGAGATGGCTGATGTGGTTGCAGAGCTGCTCTCCATCATATCTGAAAAATCATGGCTGTCTAGTGAAATCCCCAGTGACTGAAAAAAGAGAAACATTACTCCCATTTTTAAGAAAGGGGAAAAGAAAGACTCAAGGAACTACACCCAGTGAGCCTCACCTCTGTGCCTGGGAAGATCATGGAGCAGATCCTCCTTGTTGCCATGTTAAGAAACATACGAGACGAAGCGGTGATTCGAGACAGCCAGCATGACTTCACCAAGAGCACATCATGCCTCACCAATCTGGTGGACTTCTATGATCGAGTGACAGCTTCGGTGGATGGGGGAAGGGCGATGGATGTCATCTACCTGGACTTGTGCAAAGCCTTTGACATGGTCTCTCACCACATCCTTCTCTCTAAATTGGAGAGGTGTGGGTTTGAAGGATGGACTGTTTGATAGATTCGAAACTGGCTGGCTGGTCGCAGCCAAAGGGTTCTGTGTCAGGCTGGAAGCTGGTCACAAGTGGTGTCTCTCAAGGGTCAGTTTTGGGACTGGTGCTCTTCAAAATCTTCATCAACAACATAGACGATGGCATTGAGTGCACCCTCAGCAAGTTTGTGGATGACACCAAGCTGAGTGGTACAGTCAATACATCGGAAGGAATGGAATCCATCCAGAGGGACCTGGACAGGCTGGAGAAGTGGGCCCATGGAAACCTAATGAGATTCAATAAGGCCAAGTGCAAGGTGCTGCACTTGGATCAGGGCAATCCCAGATAGTTATACAAACAGGGGGAAGACCTCCTTGAGAGCAGCCCTGTGGAGAAGGACTGGGGTCTCTGGTGGACGAAAAGCTGGACATGAGCCAGCAGTGTGCGCTTGCAGCCCGGAAGGCCAACTGTGTTCTGGGCTGCATTAAAAAAAGGGTGACCAGCAGGGAAAGGGAGGTGATTGTCCCCCTCTACTCAGTTCTCATGAGGTCCCATCTGGAGTACTGCATCCAGGCCTGGGTCCCCCAGTACAGGAAGGATGTGGAGCTCTTGGAACGGGTCCAGAGGAGGGCCACTAAGATGATCAGAGGGTTGGAGCACCTCTTCTATGGGGAAAGTTTAAGGGAACTTAAACTTTGTTTGGGCTTGTTTAGCTTGGAGAAGAGAAGGCTCCAGGGAGACCTCATTGTGGACTTCCAGTACTTGAAGGGAGCATATAAACTGGAGGGGGAATGGCTGTTTATGAGGGTGGATAGTGATAGGACAACGGGGAATGGTCTTAAACTGAGACAGAGGAGATTTAGGTTAGGTACTAGGGGGGAAGTTTTTCACACAGAGGGTGGTGACGCACTGGAACTTTTTTTTAATTGAGTCAGAATTTTATGCCAAGTATAAATATGTTTTCATACAGAAACGTTACCTTTAATGCAATGAATGGTTAAGTTGCAGCAAAATATATACATAGTTTATTTCTCAGTACAAGAAATTTAAAAGTTAGGTATATTTACTTAAGATAAAACTTCTGTTATCCTAGATAGAGATTTTCCCTGTACATGAGAAAAACTTCGAGATTAGCCTTACTCTACATCTTAATGTAAGTTCTCTTAATGTATTTCTGAACATTGAGTGGAATTGAGAAAATATTTATCTAACAGAGCAAATACTTTTTGCAGTTTGCTGTGACTTCTTACGTGCTGATGACAGTCTGTTTCTAGAAATTCAGTAAATCTTCTAATTGAAAACAAACTATGTAAAGAACTTATGACTTAGTTGACTTGCAGATGCTCAGAAGAATTTCATGTAGTATGATCTGTGAAATAATCTTATTCATATAAATGTGATTTTAATTATTTCTAATTACACTGTTAAGTTATATGGATATCGCTGCTAAGAAAATGATACTCCAGGTGCTGTGCCAAAGTTTGGAAAAATATTGTTGTAAAATCTTTGCTTTCCACACACTGAATACACTGCACATCATGATATTACCTATTCAAAAGGACAGGGACTGTGACTCCACCACCTCCCGGGCAGGCCATTCCAGTGCCTAACCACTCTCTGAGAGAAACAGCTTTTCCTCATGTCTAATCTGAACCTCCTCTGCTACAACTTGTGGCCACTTCCTCGGGTCCTGTTGCCTGGGAGAAGAGGCCAAACCCCTCCTCATCACAAGGCATGGGGTCTCAAGGCATGGGGGTGACCGCCTCAGCTTAGGCTCCCTCCTAGGCAGATCCTCCCTTGCCTCCCCACTCACCTCCCCTTCAATTTCCAGCATCTCTAACCTATTGCTTAGTGGGAGCTGGGGAAGTGAGGTAGGCAGACAGGGGGGGCTCCCATGATGCTGAGCTGGGACTCTTTTCCAACCCTTCTCATCTGTCAGGTCTGTCAGATTGTGACAGAGCAAGGGGTCAACCACTTTTCTGAGGGTATCTCCCTGGCACCTTTCCTTGTTTCACTCCTCCAGTCAATCTCCCATTCACACTCCATGGTGGTTCTTAGTCTCTCCACTTCCTCCTTTAACTCTACCACCAGGCTAAGCAGCTCATCTACCTGTTCAAACCTCACACAGGGGGAATCCCTGCCACCCTCCCCAGTCAGCAGCAGGCTCAGGCACTTCTTGCAGCTGGAGACCGGAACAGCTACATTACTGGGCAGGTCCTCTGTCTGGGTTGCCATGGTCTTCGTAGCATAAGCCCGCTGTCTGGTGGAGATCAGGTTTAGACCTGCGGTCTCAGAGACTGCCAAGAGGAAAGCCAGTCTCCTGAGCAAGGAGAGACACTCCTTACTACTTGGCCTACCTCCCACAACCGTATAGGCACTACGGGCTGTGCTTACTGAACCTCCCTGTTCTGAGTGGGCAGCAACCACAGTTACTCATCTGTTCTGTTCTGCTAGCTTCCACCTTCCTGATTTGTAGAGTGTTTAAACTGTGCTGCTAAAGTGCTGGCTCCATCCCTGCTCTCTCAGCAGCCTGCCCCCCTGCACAGGCACAGCACTACTGCTGGCTTCAAAAAAGCCTTAAGAACAGCTTTTTTTGTTGGCCTTTTTCATTCTGTATCCCTCATCCAGTGCAGTCTTACCTGCTCTGAAGCTAGTTTCTGCAGAAAAATAATAACCTGGATTTTTTTTTTCCCTCTCTTCTACCTTGTATATACTTAGGCACTGATTTCAACATCTGTTCTTTTAGCTTTCACAGAGTATTGAATCAATTAAATTATATTTTTCAGGAAAACTTACTATAACTTGGTAATAAAGTGACTCCATTAGCACTGCTGGCATGTCACATTTTTAGCACTGTCATGCAGATACTTGTTTAAATTTTAACGAGATTGTATGTATAAATAAATTCAAGTATATACTACAATGTCTTGTTGAAATAATATGATAAAGGCAGGTAAAAGGCAGAATTTGTTCTAATAATTCCTTTGTTTTTGTCCTTTATTTACAGACAGCTTAGCAATGCTAGTGGATCCATTACTTGGTGTCCTAAGACAGGCTCATGCTGAGAAATAACCTATACATCCTTTTCAATGTATACATAAATTGACCTGGGGGGGATCTACTGTATCTTGAAAGTTCTCCAAATTAATCTTTGTGTAAATAAGTCTAGGGAAGCTTTGTTTATTTGTTTGTGTTTTCTGTATTTTTTTTTGGGGGGGGGGGGTGAGGGGGTGGGATGGTTTGGATGAAGAGGAGGAGGAAGGAAGGTAGTATGGGGTAGTTGTTAAAATATATATCAGTTCCAACAGGAAAGAAAGTGGAAGTGTGATTGCTGCTTTATAATTCCTCGCTCATCTGTCAGAGTAAGGTTTTGAGATTCAGATCCCATTGTAATGGATGTAGTCATGGAATCATAGATCATAGAACCCGGATCATAGTCCTAATATCTTTATTATTTTAACTAAAATATCTCATAACAGTGCTAACCACACTGGATGCATATATTCCGGTTATACAGTAAGCCTGATACAAAATCTTTACAGTTGATTATATACATTAAATAAACTACATAAAAATATTCTTTCAGTTAAATTATAATACAACAATTAATGAATATAACCTGTCATAATCTTATACGTGCAGAGCTAAGAAGGTTCAAGACCAAAGCTTGTGTTGGTTAAAATGCAAGCTGGGACCCTTCTCTTCTCTATCAGAAATACCCTAACTACCTCTCTGTTATGATGGGAACAAAGGATTGAAAAAAATCATAAGAGGAATGACAGTTTCCCTGTCAATTTATGCTTGGATGGAGTTGGCCTACCCCACAGCAGCCCATACAGTGCACTTGTAGCTAGAACAGTGTTGATATTGTAGCAATATTTTGTCTATTGCTTTGCAGTGCTGGCATAGCACTCTAAAGCCAGTGGGCTTAGGGTGGAAAAGTGATGAAGAGTCAGCACAGTTAGGACAGCTTACCCAAAATGACCAAACAGATATTCCATACTATATGACAGTCAACAACAAAGCTGGAAAAGGGGAAGAGGGAGGGCAAACTCTTGTTTTGAAAGCATTTAGCTTCCTGAACAACCAGTGTGTATTGAGGCCCTGCTTCCTGAGACATGGCCAAGCATTGTTTGCTGATGGGAAATAGCAAATAATAATTTTCTCCCTTTACTTCCATGTATTCTTTGCTTAGTTTAGTTATTGTTGTTGTTTATTCCTTTCATTAAACCATTCTTAACTTTTGAGTCCTCTTTTCCCTGTGTTTTCTCCTCATGTTCTTTTGAGGTGGGGTAGTGAGAGAGTGGTGTAATGGAGATTAGTTAGTTGTCATTGTGACATCACCATAAACATTTTGTCAAAAATGCCTGAAAAATGTTTATGTACTCATTCAGTTGAAGGAAAAGGTATAGATGGTGCTGTAGAACTATTACAGTTTTGTAAGCACACAAAAATATTTTTGCTTTTACTCATAGATTAAAGTTGATACAGAAGTTAATAATTGTTAGTCTCTAATTGTAAGAACCATAATATTTTAATTGAAGGTTAGAATACTAAAAGCTACAATAAGTCCCGATCCTCCAGTAAGTTACCTGAGTGCAAAGAATCATAGAATCATAGAATCATAAAATCATAGAATCATAGAATGGCCTTGGTTGAAAAGGACTCCAATTATCATCTAGTCTCAACCCCCCCCAGCCACAGGAAGAGTGACCAACCACTAGACCAGGCTGCCCAGAGCCACATCCAGTCTGGCCTTGAATGCTTTCAGGGATGGAGCATCTACAACCTCCATCTACAACCTCCTTGTTCCAGAGCATCACCACCCTCTGTGTGAACCAACTGAACATTTAGGAGAATGGAGAAAAAGGAATAACAGAAAATAATTTCCCACTTTAACATCCCAGGAAATAGCACAAGAACCTGTAAAATAACACTAAAATGTGGACTTTCCTGATGAATGTTGTAAGTCTGGATTAAACATTGCTTAACCATAAATTAGCTGATTTGTAACAGATGTGGAGCTGATCTACTGTATCCTAAAGAGTTAGATTGTAAGTAACATCTTATCTGATACCACAATATTCTGGTATCTGATACTGGAAATTTTGTTTGTACTTTGAAGTGATAGGGTGAACTGTCATGCCTACACAAATTCCTTTTCCCACCACCTTCAAGGATTAGCTGATGAGTAAGCTGAAAGTCCTCCACCAGTCAGATAGCCCGGTGATAACTGCTTGAGCTCTTCATATGATGTGCATTCATTCCATTCCTGCAGGAAAAGGCAAGGAGATGGGCGTAAAAAGAAAACAACAGCAACAAAATAAGGGAGAAAAATAATTTACTAAATGTGATAGTGCAATGTGAGATTATACAATATAATACAGTAATTGGAATTGAAGCTAATAAATAAAATGAGAGAGGGAGTGTCCAAAAGTGATGGCCTTTCTCTAATGCTGAAAGTGAGACAGCTAGAGAACACACACCACAGAGACAAGCAACAAAAGAAGAGGATCTCATGACTCTCAAGCAGTTTTATCTTTCCTTTTAAACAGAAAACAGAAACGAAATAGAGAAAGTCTTCTGGGAGATGTAGTTCTTCTCTTCTGAGAACCAGGTACCCACAGAATATCAACAATCCGTGGAAATGGAGCAGTAACTCTTTATCTCCCAGTGCTCTACATGATGTTATGATGTGGAATACCAATAACAGAAATCATAAAACCATGACAGATACATTCACCTTGTCATGTCTGGAATTGCTTGAATCAGTTGGAGGAGGCTAACAGGAAAAGGGGAAAACGCAGTAGGTCAACAGTATCTTCTCTCTTCCTGAGGTTTTGGGTAGACAACTGTTGAAGGAAGCTTCAGGGGAAAAAAGGGCTTATATCCTGTCCATCTCAGAGCCTTTTCTAGATGCAGCCACTTGCTCTTGTAAATAACTTGATGTCCTGATAATACACTGGGAAAGAGAAATGGACTTAGATGGCTTTCATTATTCCCTTCACTGAACAGTAGCAGCGCAAACAACTCTTTAGAATTAGGTTCTACGTCCTGAAGCATTTGCAGCAATGAATGCTTTTCACATGTCTCTTGCAATAGCTCCAATTTCATGTAACATTCCTCATCCATCAAGTCTAGGGTTTGGTACTGGAAAATGAGTATGCTGGAAAGAAAATCACACAGAAGACAATCAAAACACAGCTGAAAAAAAAAAACAAACAACAACAAAAAAAGGTAAAGTTGACTTAAAAAGAATGGTTCTTTGATGACCAATTTATATTGAAAATATTTTGGAAAGAAAATATATAACAAAAGATGGATCACATAAACAGTTAAAAACGGTATAACTAGGATTCTTTGAAAAAGGCTTAATTTATACATATTACAAATTATAATTAAAGTATACTAGAATACCTAGGGAGAAGTTATATATGAAAACACACGCTTAAAAACATAAAACAAAATAGAAAAAAATAAGAAACTCTGAAAGAAAATTGCAGGAAAGAAAAAAAATAATTTAACCATTTCAACCATCTGGAAGTCTGATTGTTGATATGTGCTACAGCTAGACATCACTGTGAATGCTGTGCTTTTTTTTTTTTTTTTTATTTCTTGACGTATACAAGCAAAAAATGTCATTTGTTCTATACAAATGCAGTGTCAGAAAAATTAGCAAAAAATGCTTCAAAACTTGAGAAGTTTGAGTGAGTTTGAATAACAAGTTGCATTGACACATATTTTTCTTTTTACAAGTCTTACTAAATTACAAAGAACTCTCCACAGTAGTGAATACAGTTATCTAGTTAATGCATAAAGCCATCTAATGAATAAAGAAGATTTTTGATACAACTGGAATAACATCTAAGAATGACATTTCAAAATAAATGAAATTAAGTTCTCGTGAAATGTTGAACATACAAAGCAATGAGAAAAAGGATTTTTTTCCCTAATATACTCTTTTAAGCACTGTAGTATGGTCACACCTCACTGAATTTATAATATTATATAATATTCATTATTCATTAGTTATTAGTTTAAGAATTTAAATTGTACTTTAAATGCTGAGTATATAAGACTATGGTATAAATATGTACTTAGAAATATATATATCTATAATGTAAATTGTAAATAAATATATACTTAGAAATATTATAGAATAGATGTGTTCTTAATAGTGGCTAAAGCAGTTACATGAAAAACTTTTTGGTTTTATTTATGGTATAAATCTGTATAGTTTGAATATAGACTATAGATGAAATTATTCAAATGCATAGAAGCATCGTGTTTCATGGACGTAGAAGAAGTGTTCTTTGCAGGTTAAGCTTTGGCCAGAAGCTTTTTTTGTTAGATTACTGAAATTAGAGAATTAGTCTACATTATGCAGAGAATGTTCAAGACAGTAATGTATTGTTATGGTCCATATAATACTTTTTTTTTTCTTTTTGGAGAGATCCAAGTGATGAAAAACAACACTTAAGGCATTTCTGTATACTGAGGTGCTGTTACTGAGATCCCTGAGAATTTATCAAAATATCCAAAAAGCAGTTCAGCTTTAGGTATGGTAAGTAACTAAGCTGTGTCAAAATTCTGCACTGCTGCTCCCAAGTCATTCTTGTCATGGGAGCATATCACATCTTTCTTGTACATTTGCCAGACTTTCTTTCTGAAGCAAAAGATTATGTGCACTTCAGAACATTTGCATGCTTAGAATCTCATTTTAACCTAAAATACTGCTACTGTTAGCATGTATAGAAAGAGCAGAAAAATGAGAAGTGTACCTAGGTAGCTGGAGTCATGAATATCTTTCTAAGTGGTGAGTTACATGATATAAAAATGCCAAGTTATTAAATAGCTGTCCTGTTTTTTCAAGGATCAGACACTGAAGACAATATGATTTTCTTGATCAACAGAACCTTCGGAATTCAGGTACCTGTACACAGATGATAATGCATAATTGAGTTGAACTGAATTATAAATTAATTCATAATATTTGTTGGGAATAACCATTTTAAAAAAGGAAAATCTGAAAATTTTTTTAAAACTTGATTTTTTTTCTTCTTGTTCTGCTGCAGTAAATGTAATTGACCGGGAACTAGTGTTTTACATTGAGAATGATGTTTTTCTTGAATATTTAAGGAGAGAAATAGATCTGTTGTATCTAGGCAACTGTTATCATAAGGCTGCTAGAACACTAGCAAGAAAACAGGACTTAGAATATGTAAAAAATGATGGTGCAGAAAATTGTACATAATCTTCCAGATAAGAGTGTTAAGAAGCAATTTATTTAGTTTATTGAAAAGAAAACTTGGAAATAACGGAGTACTGATGAAAAGGGATTGATAATGTTGGTTTTTCAGTAGTCCTCCAGAAAGATTCACAGAATAGAACCTTAAGTTAGGTAGATTTTATTTTGAATTAAAATGCAAATTTGCGAACATGAAGGTAATTTATTATCTGAGAAGCAGTGTAAGTAGAAACTAGTCTTTTTATAAGATTGAGATTTAGAAAGAGAAGTAAATAAGTAGGAAATCTTTTTAAAGCATAATGTTGAATTGTTCTTCTGGGAGATTTTTAGAGGTTTAGTAACGTCTTTGAATTTATGGATCTCTCATAATATCAAAGATTCTTGGAAGAAAGAATAAATTCTGTGTTAACATCAGAGATGTTGATAAATGTATTTACCTTATTGCTCTCTTCCAGTATCTGAAAGGTGCTTTCAGCAAGAGTGGGATTGGTCTTTCCTCACTGGTGACAGGTGACAGGATGAAGGGAAATGGCTCAAGTTGCACCAGGGTAAGTTTAGTTTGAATATCAGAAAACACTTATTTACAGAAAGAATTATTAAGCACTGGAATAGGGCCCCCAGGAAGGTGGTTGAGTCACTATCTTGGATGTGTTTAAAAACCATTTGGATGTGGTGCTCAGGGACATGATTTTGCAGAGGGTTGTTAGAGTTAGGATCGTATGGTTAGGTGGTGGTTGGACTTGATGATCTTTAAGGTCTTTAACAACCTGAGTGGTTTTATGATTCTATGATTCTATATCTCTCCATTAACTTCTGTGGAATAATTAAAGTTCATGTTTTCTAGTATAAATAAAAAGAAGTATTTAACAATTCCTACTTTGTTGAATTAACAGAAATTAATTTGATTACTTCCTACTTCTGAACCATGAGATGCTGCCAACAGTTAAATAAAGTACACTGAGATAAAATACATATAAAATACATATAAAATAAAATACACTGAGATAACACTATGGATTTTTTCTTGTTATGTGCCTATCTGGTGTATTCTTCAACAATTCTTTTTCTTCTGATTACAGGTTTTCAGGTTTGTCCATTAACCCAATTTATACTGCATAAGAGGAAAGCAGTCACTCTGTAACCTTGAACTATAAGAAATTTAACTGAACAATAAATTGTGGAATAGTTTAGAGGGAAAAATGTGTGCTTACTCCTCATGAGACTAATTTTTAATTAGTCACTTTCAAAAATCCTTCTTAATTCAGATGTCATAAATACCAAATAACCTTACTTGGCCTCATTTCTTTTATTTATGCACCTTATTGTGCAGTGAATACATCTAGTGATGGTTTCAGGCACAGAGAATTTTAGGTAGTTATTGAGAGTAGCAGACTGCAGAACTGTTCTGAACTTGCCCTGTGCAAAAGCCTTGAAAAAGAAATTGTAGTTGCTGCTCATGAAAGTGTGGGACTGAACAGTGGCTGTTACTGTTGAAAAATAAAAAACAGGAGAAAAGAAAGAAAGAAGGAGGATAAGGAGCTTTCTGCTTTATTCCTACTGACACCCCTTACATAATCCTGCTCTTCAGGTGTCTGCGTTTTCACCATCTTTTTTCTCTGTTTCTGTGTATGAATATTTTTTTCCCCTTCCTTTTCTATCTCAGTCCTCCTTGTGCAGCAAAATTTGCTTTTATTACACAGCAGAGAAGCTTTGAGTTGACTCTACCTTAGCTGTTCTTTCATCTGTAGAAATCAGCTTTATGTGAGTGACTTGATCTGGCCTAGATTTCCATTTCTTGCTACTTTAATTATCTATCTTACAAAGTAACTAACAGTCTGTGAACTGACCACTGTAAGGGGAGAGCAAGACTTGAATTTGTAATGAATAGTTGAGTGAAAGTATTAGCGCATTTCTTTCCAGACAGAAAACAAACAAACAAAAAAACCACCCAAACACGTAGCTGGGAAATTGCTATGAAAAACATGCCACTGTGTGCATAATATATTCCCAGACCTTGATTGCTCTTCTCTCTGATTCCCTTATTTCAAAGGACAGGAAATTCCCATTATTTCAAAAGGAAGGGAAAATGAAAATGTATGAGAAAACTTATGAAACACTGTTTCTCCTATAAATGTATGGATACGTATCCTGTCACTGAAAAGAGTGGGATAGATAACTTATTTAGAAGGTAGTTCTCTGGGTCAGTCTGTATAATCTGTAATTAGGTTGATGGATATGCATTGATAGCTTTCTAAAATAAAGAAGATGGAATTGAATGCATCTCTGTGAAGTGTATTTGAGAATGCTGATTTTTTTTTAGTACAATATATAAATATTGATTTGAGTTACAGCCAATCTTTCAAATTCTTGGCATTTCATCACAAACTCTGTTAACTGGCCTGCTTTCTAAAGCTTTACTGAAATCCAACTGCTGTCACTATTTTTCTTGTGATATAGAAGAACCAGTATAAGCATATGTAGAATCTGCTGGAACACCTGCCACTCCCAACACTACCCACACATGACAGAAGTATAGTGAAGAAAACTATAATTTAGATGTTTTATTCAAACTAAACATATACTATTTATGTACCTTGCTGTCCATACTAAAAAAAAAAAAACAAAAACAAAAACAAAAAACTACATACATACACACAAAAACACACTCAAAAATCCAAACCAGCTTTCTGTTTTTTTGTCTAGGTTCCTTGTTGCTGCATCTCTTTTCTGAAATTTTCTGGACCTTCAGTACAGAATTATTATCAGCTTGAATGTTCACATTTGCTCTCACAAATCTGGGGCACCCAAGTACAGAGGAGAGGAGAAAGGGACTGATGTTCTCTTGATAAACTAATTCATAGTGTATTTATTCCTTTGTAGGAGATCTTACATCACAGCAGTAAAATGGGAGAGATAAGATATTGAAGTATCTGTACTATATAAATATATTTTTGAATTTCTCATGAAAAGAGCTACACTGAAGGACGTGTGGAGGCAAATATTCCAGCTTATGTTTTGATGCTTTTTATTATAGGGAACACTGTTTATTTTGGCTATTATATCAGTGGTTGCATTTATTAAGCTCTGCCAGTAGGGCTCTCCCTTGTGTTATATTTGAATTCAATCAGATCATTTTCATTTTAAGTGTGTAGCCTTCATTTCTATCCAGTTTTAACCCCAAAATGATAGATCACTAGTTCTATCTGTGAAATCTGTTAGCCATAGGATTAGGGTGCCTTTGTACCTAGAGATCTAATAAAAAAAAGTTTCTATTCTGTTTCCTTTCTATATAATTTGATTTCTCTTAGTGAAGGTGTGCATATATTCAACACTTCCAACTGCAGTGTCGCTTAGAAAATATGAATAGAGAACCAAAAAAGTCAAGTTTGATTATTTGCCACTCAATCTAAAGTTCTTATTGCATACATCAAAGAAGTGGAGGTAATCTTGACTGCTCCAGTTTCCACATCTATGTCAGGATAGAGAGCTGTTCTGTCTCTACTCTGTGCTGGGACAAAATTCAGGCACAGAGCATTATTCCATGCTGACTGTTTCCTGTGGAAAAGAAACCCAAGACAGTATGTTTGTCCTGCAGGACAAACAATCAGGAATCAGGACTATATGGATAACAAAATTATACCTATATTCAGTTTAAAGCAAACAATTGAGACTCTGAAAAAGATCAAGGATCTTCCTTTCCATTGAGTAGTAACTGCTGTACTGTACATATGCTTGCTTAGTAAGTTAATGAGATTTTAATATTTTTTCAAATATCCAGTGCCCCCACTGCTGAAGATATACCTGTATATTTCTGTGTAATAATTTTGTTTTGATAATTGGAAATAAATAAGAGTATTATTATTCTTTAAAACAAAAGCAATCCACATAAGTAACTTAAAATAACAAATGTGAATATATATATAAACATATATATTTTTTTTTTTAAGAAAGAAATGAAAAGAAATATGTTTCCTGTTCATTTCCTAGTTTGCAAATATACTGAGGCCCCTAAAATTCTTAAAATAGAATGGATTCAAAGGATGTGAATGTCCAAGTAGTAGTTTGGAAATTAGATGCCTAAATATAGATTTAAGTAGTAAGTTTTCAAACTGTAAGATTGCAAACTTACGTATAGCTAAATGTTAACTCTTCATCATAGCAACCAGTGTTCCAACATTCAGCTCATTTTGATTTATGAATAAGATTAAAATGTGATTCAGTTGAAAGGAACAGAGGCTCCCCACTGCAGACCAGATTCTCTTTAAAGAGAAGTTTGCTGCCTCTCCAGGGCTTAGATCAAGGTCTTCACCAGTAAGTTTAAGAGCTTAGTACAACTTTCATATTATTACCTATTCCTGCTCTTTCATGTGAGTAACTATATTGTCCAACAAAAAATCTGAAGTCTATTCAAAGAGATTTCAGTATCATGGGAAGATTGCTAATGGATTCAGGATATCAGGTTGTGTTTTACTCAGTCCTCCCAGTAATGAAAAGAAATATGGGAAGAAATAGGTGAATCTAGGTCAGCAGTCTCTGGCTCCAAAACTGGTGCCTCTGCCAGAATTTTGGATTTTACGGAGTTAACTAGGTCAATCTGTGCCCATGTCAGGGAGACAGTAGGCCCTGTGCCTACTAATAAATCAAATAAAATAGGAGAGAGAGTTCCTGAGACCGAGTCAACCTGAAAAGCTTGGAACAGCTAGGAAAGCACCCTCCAGCACCCACTGGAAGGCAGCAAGAGAGCACCCATTGCCCCCACGGAAGGGCCAGACCCCCTGACTTCTGTAATGTATAGGGATAGGTAACCGGAATTGCAGCATTAACACTTTAACTCCCAGTGCACTACATGATGTTTTGATGTGGAATACTGAAAACCAAAATACACAAAACCATGACAGGAAGGGTCTTCAAGACAACGGGTAAGTTGTCTTGAACACTGAGGGCCTAATGGGATCTTCCTGACTTAATGGAGGAAATGTTTATTGGCTCATAGCCTGGCAAAACTGATTGAGAGAGCTTTAAACTATAATATATTGGTGAGGAGGGTATCATTAGCAACACTGAGATTAAGCCAAGAGATTGTACAGCATCATCTGAGAAAGCAAAGCTAATAGGAGCACCTTTGCTGCTTCAGGGAGCACTGAGAAGCATGTCTAAAAGGCATCTGTACAAATTTATACAGTATGTGATAAACTGGAAGCTTTGGATCTTTCTCAGAATTATGATAAAATTGGTATTAGAGAGACTTGGAATGAGTTCCATGACTGGAGTTCTGGGTTAGAGAGCTATTGGCTGTTTAAGAGGGATAGGCAGGGCAGTAATGTGGAGGTGTTCCACTGTGTGTAAAGGAGAGAATAGACTGTACATCCCTTGTATTAAAGAATGGTACAGCAGACAGCCTGTGGGTGAGGATTAAATGGGTAGATATTGTGCGTGTCTACTATTAAGCACCCACTCAGGAAAATAGCATGGGTGTTCTCAAGGTAGGAAAGAACAGGGAAAGCCTTGTGGGAGAAGTGATGATAGGTGTCTTTCCTGGGCATAGTGATCAGGATATACTTGAATTCAAAATCTCTGATATAATGAGAAAAAAGGTCAGCAGAGTTTAAGAGATCAAACTGTAAGCTATTCAAAAAGCTAGTTATCAATGTCCCTTGGGTCCATGAAGGCTGCTTATTTTTCAAGAATCCACCCTTAAAAGCCCAAGAGGAGGCCATCCCACTGTGCTGGGAGGAGACTGTCTTGTCTGAACAGAAAAAGAAATTTTATACTTTCTGGAATCAAGATCTGGCTTTGCAGGGATGTTACAGAGCTGTCGTTCATATCTGCAGTGAGAAAACAAAAAAAGCCAAAGCTCAGCTTGAACTGACTGGTTAGTGTGATGTCAAACAACAAAAAAGTCTTTTTAGATATGTATAACAGCAAGAGAAGTTAAAAGGAAAACATGGGACAGATACATAATTCAGGTAGTCACCTAACATTTGAACATGATATTTTCCCTTTGGTAGAGGCCTTTTTTCCTCGGTTTTTGGAACTAATGAAAGAGCTTGGGCTGCTTAGTTCTCTGTGTTGGAGGATCATACCTAGTATAACATTGACTTTCCATCCATGTTCATTCTAATCTTAAAGGACCAGTTTTATCAGTTGAATGTTCATAAATCCATGGGGCCTGATGAGATTATCCTCAGAGGACTGAAGAAGTAAATGAATTTTTTAGCTGGACCCCTCCCAACAATTTACTTTGAACAATTTATCTTGGGAGTCTGGAGAAGTCTCTGCAGGCTGGAAGCTAATCAAGATTACAAGAAAAGTATGAGAGAAGACCCAGAAAATTACAGACATGGGAGTCTAATCTCAGTCCCTGGAAAAATTCTGGAGAATATTAGTGCTACCGAAAGGCATTTAAGGGACAAAGCTATTATTGGGCAGAGTCTCCACAAATTTCTGACAGGAGATTCCTGTGTTAGTAATTTGATCTCATTTTATGATATGGTCACCTGCCAGGTGGATAAAGGGAAGGCAATGGATGTAAGTCTTTCTGCATTTCAGAAAGGCCTTAGATACACCCCTCACAGCGTCCCTATGGACAAGCTGTCAAACTGCGAGACAAACAGATACATATTATGCTGGGTGATGAATTGACCAAACAGCAGAAAGTTTAAAGTGTTGTAACAAATGGAGCTACATCTGGCCGGTAGCTTGTCACCAGTGGTGTTCCCCAGGGCTCAGTTCTAGTTCAGTTCAGCATTTTTATCAATGAACTGAATGCAGGACTGGAATGCATATTTATAAGGTTTATTGGCAGTGCCAGACTTAGGAGATGTTTGTTGAAACTTTCAAGGGATAAGAGGTTTTGCAGAAGGATCCAGATTGATTGGAGATTTCAGCAATCATCAGTGGCATAAAATTTAACAGAGGTAAATGCCAGGTTCTGCATCAGGGTCAGATCCTTTTGCCCTGGTAACCAATTATAGAATTTGTGAGAGTGGCACAAAACTGTATTGGGGGGGTTCAGACTAGAAAATAGGAAGTTTCACTACCATGAGAGTGGTCAATCACTGTTTTCCAGTAAAGTGGTTGATGCCCCCTGCTTGTTTGTATTCAAGAGGCACTTTGAATAATTTCATTAATAATATACTTTAACTTTTGGTTAGCTCTAAAGTGGTCAGGCTGTTGGCAGTGAGGCAACTCAAATTAAAAGAAATTAATCCTTTCCTAAGTAATTATGTAATAGTCTGAAGCCCTAGGAATGGAATATTAGTCACTGATTGAACTCTTACAGTGATAGAAGACATGGTGGGGATGGGTAAGGGCAATGTTCCCATTAAGCTCGAGGAATAATGCAGGATATTACTGATGATAGCTGAACTATCAAAAGAATTTTGAAAAGATCAACAGCCTTGAGCTGGTCACAACCCACTTGTTATTTTCTGTCAATTGCAGATATCTATTGTCATGATGGGCAGTATACAGAGCAGCTGTAGGAACTGTACTGCTACTATGACTTGACCATGTATGGCATCTACTGTGTTTTGGTGTATAGTGATTTCAGTGCATGTCTGTATCACTGTTTTTTGTTTTTGTTTTTGTTTATTGTTTTGTTTTGCTTTTTTATGTTTGTTTTTTTTTATTTTGTTTTTGTTTTTGACTGAAATTCTCTGTATCTGTATTTAGTAGATTCTTCTTATAAATATGATTTTTAATATTGAAAATTTCACCCATCATAAATGAAATACATAATAACAGATATTTGTGTACTCTTGATATTTTAAAAAACTGAAAGTAGGCACCAAATATTCTTTTAAATACTGTGTGTAATATGATGCAGTGGGTTAAGTGAAGATTGAACTAAGATTTAAGTTAATTCTGAATCAGTGGGCAGTCTGGAGATTCTTAATTCTTTGTGATTTGTTTTAATTTCCTGTCAGAGATAATATCTGCAAGAATGTCAAAAAATGCGAAAATAACATCAGAAAAGCTATTATACAGACTTTCTAGATGTGCCTGAAACCAGAGCAGAAATACTACTTTTTATAGTTTTTATTATTATTATTTTGTTGTTATTCAAATAAAATGAAACAAAAAACAATATAGCATTCTCAGAGTTTTTCTAGTGGGAAGAAATCTAAGTTCTGATTAACCATATGTTTGTGTTCAATCAAGACAAAGCCTAGTGCACTTTGCTTCGTGACTGTTTGTCCAGGAATGTGGAGAATAGGCTGAGTGGCATTGATCAAAATGAGATTCTGCTTAAGTAACAGAACTCTATAATGTATCAGACAGCTCTAGCAGTAACCAGAGTGGAGGGTTAAGAATTTTTATTTAATTTTTCCCTTCACCACATCAATGCCAAGATGCATTTAGGATTCTTTTGTTCATCTCCCAGTTACTTTATTTCTATCAAGGTCAGCATGCTGTATTTAAAACAGTGACAACAACAACAACAACAACAACAAAACAAAAACAAAAACAAGAAACAAACAGCAAAAAATCCATAATAAATTTCATTTAAGAATTAATTTTCCTTGTAGAATAACTAAATCATTTATATCTCTAATAAAAGTAATGTAATCATTTTTTAAGGGAATATGTACACTGAAGGTGTAAGTATTGAAACTGTGGAAGAAACATAAAATGCATATGTGATCCTTCTGTTCCTATTTTTATCGTCAGATATTCCTAGCATTTTTTCTTTTTTTGACAGTATTTTATTTTCTTTGTCAGTACAGCCCTATGTAAAAAGTGACGTACGTTTGTATGAGTAAATGTATGCTCAGTAAGAGTTTGCATGCAAAACTACGTGCTTTCTGGAACACTGGTTTGCTGGAAATGAAGAGAGGGAACTTGTTTTCAGTCAGAGAATGTCACTGTCAATTTATTAACCTTCTGCTTTTACTGAATTAAAACAAACAAAAATGCCTTTGGTTACAAAAGAAGAATATAAGGAAGTTCATAATATTCATATATAAATTCAAAGCCATTAGAATCATGGAATCACCAAGGTTGAAAAAGACTTACAAAAACAGCCAGTCCTACTGTCCACCTATCACCAACAGTTCTTAGTAAACCGTGTCCCTCAACACAATGTCTGAATGTTCCTTGAACACCTCCAAGGTTGGTGACTCCACCACCTCCAAGAGCAGACCATTCCAGCGCCTGACCACTCTTTCAGAAAAGTAGTACTTCCTAACATCCAACCTGAATCTCCCCTGGCACAACTTGAGGCTATTCTCTCTAGGCCTATCACTAGTTTCACAAGAGAAGAGGCCGATCCCCAGCTCACTACAACCTCCCTTCAGGTAGCTGTACAGAGTGATACCTCCTGAACCTCCTCTTCTCCAGACTAAACAATCCCAGCATATCTGCCAGAGGTCTGCAGAGAATCATGAGTAATATGCCAGTTATACATGTTTTAGTAGAAACTAGGTATCTGTGCATTTAGCTTGATTAACCAGTCTGCATATATGCCCACACCTTTAATAACGTGCTTTTTACCACCAGAAATCCAGGTAGTAATAAATAGACTGTTTCTTTCTGAAGTACTTGTTCTTTAAGAGGCATGTGACTGCATACAAAATGCAATAAACCAAACTGGAAAATATTTAGCATCAAGAAACTACTTCAAATCTGTTACCAATAAATGATATAAAAATGATATTTAAACAAAACTTTAATAGTTGAAAATATATTTAAAAAAATTGGCTAAATTTGTGTTAATTCTACAGAGAGGGAAGATCACCACAATACACTATTAACTCTTCAGGCTATCTTCCAGCTTCTCAAGTGGACTAGAGTAGGTACATGTTTTCTGCCACGCATATTCTTGAAGCAATTAGCTTCAGTATATCAGAACTGTGCGAATTCTGTTTTAGAGGTTCCATTGCTTTTGACTTCGTCTGTGACTATGGCATCTAAGAATGGTGTTTTGGAGATAATACTGAGCTAAATCTCACCCATGTCACTCCTTACCAGCAGCTGGCACCAATCACAGGGACCGTGACCCATGGAGCCCTGCACTTGCCTCATTCACACTAATCCCTGTTAGCTTGTTTGTGAACATGCACTGCTCCTGCCACAGTGTCTGGAATTAGAAGGCTCTGACTTACTCCAGTAGCTGATGTTAGGTTCTTACATGCTCTGGTAGCTGGACTGGAGGTTCTTATATCTCTGATATGAATTCACTAGTTGGCACCACTCATGTCAGTTTTCCCAGTAGCTGTCCTTATGAGTTCCTAGATCCAGAGAGCTATAGACCCTCCAACTACAGATGCTAGGACCCCTTCTCACTCCAGTAACTGTCATCACAATCTTCTTACTTATCTAGCCAGACTCCAGCAGCTGGTATCAGTTCCACTCACACATACAGGTCCCACCAGTAACTAGTGCTGAGACCTCATTCTCACTCCAGTAGCTGACACTCCAGGCTGTGGTGATCACACTTACAGCCTGACTCCTGTTGCTGACGCCGGCCTTCATTCACACATACTCAGATCTCTCCAGTAGCAAGCACATTTTCCTTGCAGTACATATACATAAAGGACAGAGAGTATGAATATGCAGGGAGAGAGTTAAGAAGGAAAATAATGAGAAAATCTGTAAGAAAATAGGACAGACAGCAGTCATCAAGCATGGGGCTCAGCCAGACCAATGTACTGACTGATCCCCATTTTGCATATTTTTACCTATTTTCTTTGTTCTTTCTGCTCTCCCTGGCATCTGCACATCTGTCCTGTGGGTCTGCAGAACTATTCAGCTTTCAGCATCCCTCCCAGTCTACCGCACCCCAACAAAACGCAAACAGAACAATGCAAGAGCATAGGAACTATATGTATAAAGAGCATAGACTCAAGATAGAATTACAAAATAACCAGATAATAAGGTTTTCAATTAAAAAAAGAGATGAGGAGAAAATTGGTTTCCCTTGTTATCAACTCCTAAATAAAAGTTAAGAGAGATTCATTTATTATTCTTCAACTAAAACATGTGACTTGTATTTAAAAACAGCTCTCCCTGTGATAAGAATAATTTCGATCTCTGCTAAAGTAAGCTATGGTCAATGAATGTTTTGAATTACTGTGGCATGCTGACCTTTCCCAGCTATCAGACCCTCACCCATCTACTCTCTCACTTCACTTTCCCAATAGAATGGGAAAGAAAGTGAAATGGAAAAGCCTAAGATTTCAAATAAAGACAGGGAGATAACATGGATTACTTCCGCAGGCAAAAAGTAGAATAAACTGAACTAAAATAAAATTGCCTTATGGCAAAATAAAACAGATTTGAGTAGTGAAAAACACATTAAAATTCTAACTTCCCCCACCTCACCCCTATTTTCCCAGGTTCAGCTTCATCAACTTCATTCCTTCTCTCTCAGCTCTTCCACCACCTCCCCAAACTGAGCTGCTCAGGGATAATGGGGCCTTCCAGTCAATTCATGACCCTTAGGTTACGCTGCTGCTTTCTCCAGGCTTGGATTCATTGCAGTGCCAGCAGAAACTGTCTGTGTCTGATACAAAGTCCTCTTGACTCTTCCCATGTAAGATACCTTTGCAGCCCCCACTACTAGCAAAAGCTTTCCATGTAAAACTAATACAACAATATTCTCTATAGTTTCACACTTTCCTTTTTTTTGTTGTATCTTTAATATATGAATTAAGTTGCTAAATCTGTGTACAGTTTCTGATGATAAATATTTTAAGTGGTACAAATTTTCAAATCAACAAAATAAAATATTGCATAGAATGTATACAACGTGTATTATGCAGGTCCCTCTGAAAGTAATCCTTCCAATTCGTTACCGTGGAAATTACAACAGATATAAAGAACACAATAACACTATTCAATAGAGAAAATTCTCAGCTATGAAACACTGGTTTTCAATAGTCACCACCATTAGCTATGTTTTTGCGCTAGCAATGAACAAGCGTCTGCATTCTACAGCTGTAAAATCTTCACCTGCAGAGGTGACCCACTGTCGATGTTGCCACTGCTGAAATGCACTGCCCACTACCCCAAGCACATATCCACTCGCTGATCTCCATAAACATTCTTCAAGTGCTGGTGAATGTCAATGGGAGCAATTGTTTCCATATGGAGGAATTAAATGATGCACCTTTGTTTCATACATACTTTCAAGTCAGACATCATCTTGTCTTGACTGCCCTTTTGCTTCCATCTGTCACAACAACAAAATGTAATAGAATATTAGCAGGGAAGTCCAACCTCTACTGCCATATCACCAACATCTGCCTTCAGTGCTGTGGGGCAACGTAATAAAATTGGAGGCATTATATTCAGAGCAGCTGTGGTACAGTGATTGTGACACTAATACTATAATTTACTTTTATTCTTTTTCTTACCTTTGTTGCATGTGTTCTGTCTAGAATATAAATGGTATACCAAACTGTATTTGTGTTTGCACACTGCTTGTGGCACTCACAAACTATGTAATGAACTGTTTTTTCCTGCCATACACATTTTTTTAAGAACACTGATAGCTGTTTCTTTCCTAATAAAAAGGTGCTGAAAACTTAGAAGAGTCTTCAACTGAGGTTTAGTGTCAGTGAAACTTTCAGGGAAGGTATAAAAATTCTTCCCCTAGATTTTTCTTTTCTTGCTGATATATTTAGTATAATCTCCATCATTCATAGGATCATAGAATGGCTTGGATTGAAAGCGACCTTTAGGAGCATCTTGTTCCAATTCCCCTGCCACTGGCAAGGTTGTCAACAACAAGATCAAGAACTAGATCAGGTTACCCAGAGTCGCATTTAGCCTGGCCTTGAAAACCTCCAGGGACAGGATGTCCACAACCTCTCAGGACAGCATGTTCCAGGACTTCACCATCCCTCTGTAAAGTATTTCCCCCTGACATTTAATCTAACTCTCCTCTCCTTTAGTTTAAATCCATTCATCCTTGTCCTATCACTACCTGTTTAAAAGGTTGATTTTCCTCCTGTTTATAATCTCCCTTTAAGTTCTGGAAGACTATAATTAAGTCTCCCCAGAGCAGACTCTTCTGACTGAACAAGCCCAACTCCCTTAGCTTGTAATTCATAGAATTACAGAATGGCTTAGTTTAGAAAAGACCTCTGCAGGTCATCTGGACCAACCCTCTACTTAAACAAGGGCCCCTCACAACATGTTACTCAGGACCATGTCCAGATGACTCCAAAAGAGGGAGATTCCTCAACCAGGCTGGCAGTACTCAGTCCATCACACAATAAAGAGACCCTTCTTGATGTACAGATGAAGCTTTCTCTGTTCTGATTTGTGACCATTGCCTCTTCAGGCACCAGGTACTGCTGAAAAGAGTGCCACTCTATCTTCTTCACCCCTTCCTGTCAGATATTTATAGACATTGAGTCCACATTATTAAGAGCCTTCTGTTCTCTGGGGTAAATAGTACCAGCTATCTCAGCTTCTCATAGAAATACTCCAGATCTTTAACCATCCCTGTGGCCCTTTGTTTGGTCTCTCTCCAATAGTTCCATGTATCTCTTGTTCCTGGGGATCTATAACTAGGCATGGTACTCAGAGGTATGTCCTCACCAGTGCAGAATAGAAGGAAAGGATCACTTCACAATCAAGGACAGTGCTAAATAATAAAATCAATGTAAGTAAATAAAGAAAGAAAAAAAAATCACTCAAACCTTCAAAGAATATTAATCAGCAGTGAGCAATTACTGGCTATTTTCTAAAAGCTGGTTCTATTATTAGGATGCAAATAACGGGTAGGAGATGTTCAAATTCCCTAATGTTTTATTTCTTACTCTTTTGGGAGTAGGATTGCATATGGTTCTGCTAAAGGATTAGAAACCTATGATTACATTTTTTCCTTAGTGCACTCTATCACACAATTTTCTGTCTTACACAGAAACTCATTCTCTTTCAAAGACAGAAAATGATCATTAATTTCAATAACAGCCTCGTTTTCAAGTGAGTCTGAAATTAACAAGAAAAGTTTCAGTTTAACCAGTGGGAAACAAAGGTGATTTTTGTTTGTTTGCTTGCTTTTTTTTTTTTTTTTTTTTTTTTTTTTTTTTAAATGTATGGTTTTTTTTTTAAATGTTTTTATGTGAACTAAAGGGTCACTTTAGCCATAGAGTCAGGAAATTGTATGAGTTAGTGTAAGCTAATGGAAGTGTGGAAAACAACACTTGTTTTCTTTTTCTGTGAAGTGCTTTGAATGAAATTCTTCACATTTGTGAGCAGCAATGTAGTGAGTGAATTACTGGTATAACAAGTGCAGTATAGTTCTGTCACCTGTCTTCAAGTGACAGTTGCAGGAGACAGAAAGATAAAGTGTAAGAAGACAGTTAGGTCTGGACCAATTTTACATTGATCAAGAACAAACCTAACTTTCCTATAAATCTAATTCTCCTATATATATTCTGTGAGTTCTGATTCCAAGTCTAACAATCTACAGGTCAAAATTTTCATTACACACATAGTACTTCAACAATACTGAAAACTACTAAGCACATCCACGCACAAAACTTCAGAATTTAACTTGGAGAATTTTATAGAGTTTCATAATAGCCAAGATGATTTTCTGAGATTTGTTATTATTCTGAACATACTACTTAGAAAAACTGTGAAATTTATCAGGGCACTGTTGGATTTGTATAGGGTTCATAAATCATGCTAACAAATAACTACTACAACAGCAATATAAAAATGTACCTGGAAATATAATTGAAATAAAATTCTCTTTTATATTTGTTAGATGATGAAATATTTCTAAAAATATTTTATGTTTGGTAGTTTAACCTCATTATTTTTATGTTAATAGAAACCTCATTTCATGCTAATTCTTTTTCAGTTTTGTGTTCTTGGTGTTGTTCTTTGTCTCACTGCTTTTTTTAATGTTTTGTCTCTCAGTATTTGTATACTATCTTTTCAGCGCGATTTTCTCAGAATATGTATTATTGATTCATACAAGATTATAATCTCTCTTTTATGTCTGTCCCGTGTGTTCTGTCTTTTTTAAATAGAAGAAACTGCAGTGCATCTAAGTAGACTTTGCACTATCTAAGAGAATACAGATGGTCTTTATTTGCTTCTTGATATTAAAAAAATAAAAAAATAAAAAATCAAATCCCAGAAGACTCCAACCCACTTCTACTTTCACTAAGTAGTCTGTGAAACAAAATACATTTTTTCACATATCGACTCATGGGAAGTTCAAAAATAATTTCTTACAGTATTTTATTAATAAAATGTTTTGCTTATTATGATGATGATAAAAGCCCTAACATCATTTTGGTGTTGTGCAATAGTAATCTGATGTGATGGAATAATGCTAATAGAATGCAAAATTAATAACATGATGTGATGGACAGTCATATTTGTTCACGTTTTTTTGACAGGCCAGACAAAATAGCTAGTGTTTTGAAGGACGTAATTTCAAAACACATAGATTGCATATCTTCTCCTGAAACCTTAAGACATGATTAGAGTAATCAGCTTACTGTTTTGCACTTGCTGGAAGCTGTTTGCTGTTTCAGTGAAAATATGCTGCCACGCATCTGACAGAATATAAGATGAGATTGCATTAGAGTGAGAACACTTATTTGTAGAGTTTTTGTAAGTTTGATATATCAACATAAGATGAAAAAAAAAAAAAAAGAAAAAGATATTCTCTTAAAATACGTATTGTTTCAGAATTATAACAAAAGAATTCTTATAAGGAGATATTTTAGAACTTCTCAGGCATGCAGCCAATCACCAAAATGGACGTTTTTGCTTTTTTGTTTTTTTTTTTCTTCCCGGAATGTCAGTACTATTTATGTCACCTTTGAATATATTTTCTTTTACTATGTTAGAAGAAATATTTCATAACTAATTAATCACTCCACCAAATGAGTTAATAATAGCACATGATAGTAATTTAGATGAATCATATTAATACACAAGGCATTTTAAAAAAATCATATAAAAATGGAGAAGCAAAACATCATTACATTCATTATATCATGAGACAGTATAAAATGGAATATCAAATTATATCACTTTTCAATACAGATGTTCCAGGCTCTTCCTTCAGTGCCACATACATTCTATTGTGATTATAATTACAAAGTTTTAAATTCTATGATAATATTCTACCAGTAATGTTTTCCTAAGTCCTCAAAAATCTATACATTTAATATGAATCAGTATTGTACCATGGTGGGTGGTATTATCTAGCTAAAAATGCTCAATTCACTCAACAGAATATATTTCTGTACTTCTAGATTGTCAAGGACGAGTGAAATAGCTATTCTTGATCTTTTGTATGACACTTCCTTATTTTGATTTTTGTTTGACGTGAAGCACAGCCTCCAGGAAAACAACCAACCAATCAATCACCTCCTCTTCTTCTCACCCCAAAAGCCCACACAAATGACAACCTCAGTTTTCTAAAAAATGTCCAATCATAACCATATGCTACAACATGAATATTTTGTTTCAGTATCAAGAAGTCATCTCTGGCAAGGACTTACCAATTTTTTTCTAGTTTAAATTAGATTTAATATAGCAGTATACCCAGTAACAAGTTCATCTATCAGAATGTAAATTAACATTTTTCTGTATTAAAATGTATCTGTCTTTTGCTTGTAATCTAGTGACCATGCTTGTATTCTTTCAAGTTTCCATAATTAACATAACTGCTTTTGTATTAGAGCAAGTAATGTCTGTGTACCTGTGACGAGCTAAACCTCATGTTCTTCACTCAGGACCCCATAGTTATATTTTTATCATACATTCTGAATATATACGACATACTCCAAATATATCCTGTTTTATTTCCTAACATACTCTGACATTAGCTTGCTTTGCCTTAGATGTCAGTTTATGTGAATTTGCTTTGCCTAAGTTTATAGATGACCAAAGGCTATGTGATTGCTAACACAAGAGTAACAAACAAACAAACCAAAACAAGCCAAAACATACAAAAAAACAAAACAAAACAAAACAAAAACCCTTGACAAGACAAAACAGAGCAAAATTACAACAAAACCATGAAACAAACAAACAACAGCAACAAACCCTCACAGTTTGTGTTAATAAAATTTTTCTCTCTATAAGGTTTGTTAACTTGAACTATGTGCTTCATTAGTGCTGTCATATGAGGTTTTTTTGGTATATGTAGAGCACAGGCACAGCTAGCTATGTCTGCCCAGAACATATCATGAAATGAATTGTTGTGTGCATAAAAGGCATCTTGTGTCTGTTAAGAGCTGAAATACAAGTTTTCTGTGTATCCCAAAAGCTATTTTGTGCTTCATGGTCTATTATATTTACTTATACAAATATATTTATGCATATTTGAGGACAGAGTAGGATTTTTTCTTTTCATCCTGCTTATCTGAAGAATTCATTTATAGAGTACATCCCTCCTGGCCTTCATTTTGATAACCTAAGCCTTTAAATTCTCTCTATAAAGCTCTCAATTTCCTCAAATTTTACACTACACCTTTTCATTCCAGTTCCAGCTTCAATTTATCTTTCATTAGCATGAATGAGCTCTTACAAATGCTTATGTTCTGAAATATATATCTACTTTTACTGGAAGAACCTTTACAGAAATAATCTTATTTTTTAATTCTATTTTTTTACAAGTCTTAGACCCTGTGTCATTCTTGAAAAACACCTGGATGTCAGTATATGTAAAATGACATTAATGCTGGAACTTTTTCATCAAAATTCAATGTAGATACAGAATTATGGAACCGTTAGAGTTGGAAGGGAATTCTAGAGTTCATCTGGTCCAGCTGCTCAGTCAGGGACACCTAAAGCTGCTTGATCAGAACCCTGCCTAACTAGCTTTTGAGAATGTCACCCACACAGTAAAGGAGTGTTTTCTGATGTCCATATGGAGTCTACTGTTACAATTTGTGCCCATTGCCCCTTGTCCTGGTACTGGCCATCCCTGAAAAGAACCTGGTTTCATTCTCTTTGCACCTCCCATCATGTATTTGTACAATCCTCCCAAGTCTTCTCTTCTCTAGATTGAACTGTCCCAAATCTTTCAGCCTCTCCTCATATGTACAAGTTCCTTGATCATCCTCATAGCTCTCAATTCAAAACCTAGCATGTCTAAGTCTGTTGTACTGAGTTGTTCCGAACTTGATGCGCTACTCCAGATTTGGCCTTACCATCACTGAGCAGATCACTTTCCATAGAGCTTTGCATGTCTTAATTTAGTTGAATTGTCACCCTAATTTCAAAATCAAATCACAACATTTTCTGCAGGACACTATTATTACTGCTAAACAAGCAGGCAAACAGATATAAAAAAAAAAAATAGTAATAATATTAAAAAAAGGAAATCATAAGCAATAACCATTATGACAATTTTACTGGTTATAGAGAACCTATAGGTATGAATGGGTTTTTATGAGATCATCTACTATTTACACTGCTCTTGAAGATCTTTACTGTAAATTTTCCACAGTCCTATTTGTTTTCTGTCATTATTTACTGTTACTATAATTATTATCATTATAGAAAACTAGATGTTAGCATTCAATAGTAAATAGATCAATAAATAGATCAGTTATCTTCAAAAGTATCCATTTACAATTTGTTATTTTATTGTATGCTCACATAAGGAAAGACAAAATGCTAAGCCCAATCAATCTTGTATAATTCCATATTTTCTTGTAATATGGTGAGCATGACAAACAAAAATTATACATTGAAACAGCCTGTATGTATTTATCTTAAAAAAAAAAAAAGTTAAAAATACAACTCTTAATTTTTGTAAGAATTATAATGAAATAATAAAGAATTATAATGAAATAATTTTTGTAAGCATAATATCCACAATGAAAGGAAGAGATATTCTGTTCTGCTTTTGTTTTTGTTTTTTTTTTTTAACCTCATTCTGGTAGGATAAAGGAAATCATGCAGCTGGAACATATTTTTGTACCTTTTATCCACATTCAAACACATGCATGCTGACTTGCCGGAAAAACTTTATCTAAAAACCTTCTTCAACCTCACATATCATGTTGAATTCATAGGACATTTTTCAAAATGTACTGCTTTTAATCTTCTGTAAAGTTATAGATTATACTTCAATTTTTGTAGCATACCTGGAAAAAAACAAACAAACAAACAAGCAAAAACCTAAACTTCTTAACTCTGGTCTAGTATACTTTTTATAGAGTAAACTATCTGAACATAGACGTACAGATTTATCACTATTTCTTCTCTGATAATTGATTTAGATTATTCTTCCACAGAAAATGTTTATTTTTGAAAACGCTGTTAAATTGTAGATCCTACTTGTTTTGTTCTTACACTGAAAGAAGATTTTTTTTCCCACAAAATTCCAATATTTTTAGCTTTTCCCCTAAATTTCTTCAAGTGGTAATTCTTTAACAAGCCTCTTAATAAGCACATTAATGAGTCAGAAATTGTACTCCCAAAGTACTGCAAGAAAAACAGATGGATCATTATTCTGATTATTCATATTTAATTAATGAATCTATATAACTTTTACATACATACATAGAAAATACTGAGCTTGTTTGTTCTCTAAAAAATGTACAGAACCTATGGTATGTGGTTGACTAAAGCATACTGAAAGTCCATGGCCTTGACAATCTTTTCTTAGTTACAACAGTACAAGTCCAAAGTAGCAGCAGAATTCTTACTCTTTCCCTGATGTCAAATTTAACTTAGTGCAGTATAATGAGTGCAATGAGTGTCACCTTAAATATTTAACAAGATTCCTGCTAAATTTAAAGGAGATTCCCTTGGTGGTGAAAATTACACGTGTATATATTTTTTATTATGAGAATGTGAAAAATTCAGAGCTTTAGCTGAAAATGAAAGTCATAGATACATCTTCTATATTTCCTCCATCATTGATATACCTCCTATGTCCCATGTTACTTCTTCATTTTTTACTCCTCCATCCACATAACAATTTATAACTGTCATTCTGTTCATTACTAAATATAACCAGAAAAGATGGTTTAGTCTTTGATATCTATAAGATAAATATAATTGAAAAATACTGCCTTAATTTGAACATGTTTTGAATACTAAATGAAAGTGCTGTATGGCACTGTGAAAGAAAATAGCAAATTCAAATGTCTTTTTTGAAGATACATTAGATTTTCATCTCCTTCTATGTTAAAGAATTTCATACATGATTTCTGTTTGTCCAAATAAAAATGTACATATGTACAAGTTATTACAGTCTGTACATCCTCCTGTTAATTTCATTTATCTGAGAACTTATATACAAACTTGTTTACAGGTTATAATATACAAGCAAGTTTATGCAGATTACTCCAGGATGCAAGTGAATTCCAAATAGTAGAAGGCCACTTTCCAACTTCTAGGCTTAAGTTCTTAACAAGTTTCTAATAAACATAATATGTGAAATCAGAATGGATTAGAATCATTTCACTCTTATTTTAGGTATATAATGAAAGTTGTTTCAATTGGAGTTAGTCAAGCTAAACATTCTTTACAAACTAATGGAAAGAAGCAATTTCCAATGACAGTTCATTATCAGATAATAAAGATGCTCCCCTTAGATAACTAATTTTAAAATATATAAATTGACAGAAAAAATTTAAATGCAAAGCTTCAGATATTTAATAGTCAAAAAGAGAAAGTGATTTCAGCTTCCCATTTTAATTGTAGTCCATCTGAATAATTCTTCCTATATGATATTAGGGGTACATACTGGAAAATAGGTTAATTAAGAAATATCTAGGAAATTTTAAGATACAGGCTTTAAAGAATCTACTAAGTATTTTAACTGAGTTCATTGTACAATAACACTAAGCAAACAAATTAAAAAAAGAAAAAAAAGCATGTCATAATCATAGAAAAGACTGAAATGAAAACATGTTTACATTAGACAAGTAGACCTAATAATAAAGAGTTTTGATTTTGCCTTTTTCTTCTCGTAGATGAGAAACTATGTATAAAATGCATATTTTAATTTTTTTAGGCTCTGAACTAGTGAAGAATCCCAGACATTCCAAAATATGTATTAAAATGTCATCAGAATATTTGGGTGTAAGTGGCACATTATAATTTCTTTCAAGTTTTCAAGCTTCTACACAAAGTGGAAGGTGCAAGCAGGTGAATGATCTGCTCAGCCTGGTGGTGAGGCTATGTGATTAAATAGGTTAAAAGGCACTGGGGAGGGACAAAGTAAGAAAAGGAGTAGAAGAGCCATGCTCTGCCCTCACTGAAACAGGTTCAACTACCAGAGAAAGTACCAGATCTAAGGTAGCCTGCACCTTCTCATTTGCCAGGCTGAAGACAAGACCAGTGCGGTATTAAGAAGATGGCAACAGATGCAAAAGGGATCCTTCCCTCCTAGTCGTGCACAGGAATGGAACAAAGACAAATTCCTTATATACCTGTGAGTAAACCATCTCTACTAGCTTGGAGAGAGATCTGCAGTTGTCTTGAGATCTTGATTCCATCTCTCCCACTCACATGTATTTGGTTAAATAATGATGGGGCTTTTTAGCAGGCTAATGGAGGCCTTTAACAAGCAGTATTCCCCAAGGGTCATTGCTGGGTCCAATCTTGTTTAACATCTTCATCAGTGACGTGGATGAAGGGATAGAGCACCCTCAGCAAGTTTGCTGATGATAGAAAGCTAGGAGGAGTGGCTGACACACCAGAAGGCTCTTCTGCTATTCACAAAGACTTGGATAGGCTGGAGAACTGCATAGAGAGGAATCCAATGAGCTGCAACACGAGCAAATATAGTCTTTAACTTGGGATTAAGAACTGTGCATCAATACACAGGTTACTAGCTGACCTGCTGAAATGGAGTTCTGAGTAGTACTTGGAGGTCCAATCAACCAGGTTGGCCATGAGCCAGCAGTGCCCCCTGTGGCCAAGAAAGCCAATGACATATCTAGGCTGCATCAAGCAGTGAGTGTGGTCAGGAGGTTGAGGGAGGTGATCCTTTTGCTCTGCTTTGCCCTGGTGAGGCCACATCTGGAGAACTGTATCCGGTTATGGCAATCTCAGTTCAAAAAAGACAGATGTAGAAAGAGTCCAGAGGAGGGCCAGAATGAAGATAAGAAGCCTGGGTTATCTCCTGCTGAGAGACCTGGGTCTATTCAGCCTGGAAAAGAGAATGCTGAGAGGGGAGCTCATAATTGTCTATCTAAATAGGCATAAATATCTAAACCGTGGGACTCAAGTTGATGGAGGCAGATTCTTTTCAGTGGCATGCAACAGTAGAACAAGTGGCAGCAGTTACAAAGTGGAACACATAAAGTTTCATGATAACATGAGGAAGAGCTTCTTTACCGTGAAAATGAAGGAGCACTGGAACAGGCTGCCCAGAGAGGTTGTGGAGTCTACTTCTCTGGAGATATTCGTGACCTGTGCGGCCTACTGTAGAGAACCTGCTTTAGTAGTGGGTTGGACTCGATATCTTGACGTCCCTTCCAACACTTACGATTCTGAGATTTGGTGATTAGGATTGTACAGGACTTATGAGATTTAAGAGAGGAATCAGAGGTAGGAAAAGGGAAGGACTAGATCATTTGGGGAGAATTAGGTATAGAAAAGAAAGGAATATAAAGGTTTGTTTACTTCTAAAGAGAGGTTTTTCTTCAGCAAATTTGTCAGACATGCCTCGTGCGTGATCAGCAGTTTGTTCTATCTTCTTATTAAGCTCCATTTCTAATTATTTTTCTGGGTACCTATTCAGTGTGCAAATGTGCAGATCTGTGCACCACCCACTGGAGTAGCACTATGGGTCAGAGCTTCACATGGCCAGCAAATGGAGTGACTATGTCAGTGTTTATATGTTCACCAACAAAGATCAAGCTGAACTAGACAACAAGCATGTAAAGTGTCTTGGGAGCTGAATGGATAGGTATACATATTTAAGAGCAGGTCTATGGGAGAAACTGGCTTTTGTAGGGACCCAAGGCCAGCTGCTGGAGGGTGTGTGGGGTTGATATGTGCCTGTCTAGAACAGAGAGGAGAGGAAAGGACGAGGACCACCTGCTAGATGAATTTTGTCCCCTGGGAAATCTATAGATTTAATGTTTTTCTGTGCATGTGTATTCACAAAGTGAGTCTTGAATGGAGCTGTTGCTTCAGTGGCTAATATGTCCAGCTGCTAGTAACTGGGGAGACTGGGGTTCAGGAGTAACCTGGTACTGGGCAGATTGCATAGCTAAGCACAGATGTTTGAAGAATTCACGTGTGGATATATTTTGTTCTGATGGGCTTTTGTTATGCTTATCCCGTGGCAGAAGCAGGATGAGGTTATTGATGTTGTGTCCAAGTGGGTGTTCTGAATGTCTACGTTGCTCCGTGTGTCTGGATGTGTATGTATGCGTTCATGTGCATTGCGTACCTGAATTTGTGCACTTACTAGGAATGAATACTCAGCTTCACACCAGGTTGATCCTGGGGCATGGAGCTGTGTCAGTCTTGCCTCTCTTGAGCAGCATATTTGACTCCCCCTTAACATATGCTCTAAATTAAAATGCATGTCTTGCCTGGTGTTACTTGTTATTTCAACATGCTCTTTGAACAGTATGATTTCTTCAGACACTTTATAAAGTTATTTTTTCCTCTGGCACATTTTGGGAGTATGACTTCTCTGGTTTGGATATCTAGACTAGGACAAACTTCTGGATGTTGTACCATCTTGCCTGAGGAGCTAAGTCTAAAAGAAGAATTATTAAAATATAGACAATGACAAAGTCACATGAACACATAAGTAGCTTAATACACTGAAACAGAAACAAGGGAAACTAGTGACATAGATATTTTTAATTTCTTTCAATAACATTATCCATAGTAGCAAGATCAAATAAAATGAACAAAGAGAAATAGTTATGACTAAAAGGAAAATGATATTATGAAAAAGAAGTGATAGCTGTTCACAAGGGAGGTAGGTTGAAAACGATTCAGAATCACCAAAGAATGTGGAAAGGGAATAGTAGTTTAAAAGATTAGAAAAGACACATTCTCAAATATCTTTGAGAAAAGAAATGATGAGGCAATGGTAGACTTCTATGCATCCTTGATTATTTATTTATTTATTTATTTATTTATTTATTTATTTTAATTGGCATAACTTATAAAATAAATCCAACCAGAAAACTGTGGATAGACAAGTGTAAGTAGATGATGGATGTAAAGTGGTCAGATAATGCAAATGGTAGAAAGTAGAACTGAAAGAAGAAAAAAAATTGCACTAAAAATAGGAAGATATAGGAAATGATTTCAGAGAGTTTTATCAATGGCTGCTCAGAGAGGTTGTGAAGTCTCCTTCCCTGGAGACTTGTCTGGATGCCTACCTGTGTTACATACTGTAGCAAAGCTACTTTAGTGGGGAAGCTGGATTCGATTATTTCTTGAGGTTTCTTCCAACCACTGTGATTCTTTGATTGTGCATGACTATTCCAAAACACACAGAACAAATAAATATCAAGTTAACACTGAATTTAATCCCTTGTAGTTACATACACCAAACACTCAAAGATTTATCCAAAACATCTTTAAATACACTGTACATTTTATCACAGTTCACAAAACAGCTTCAAGTTCTATGAACTAAGAAAATACTCAACTATGAAAATGCAATTAAAGAAAAATGATGAAAGTCACAGTTATGAAGTTCTGAGAACGGGGAGCAAGAAGGCAAAAGAAAACAAAGGTACTGCAAATATCCTATTTTCAGCAATATCAAATTTGATAATCTTGATTCCAAGGGGGAAAGAATAATATCTATCACAATGTCTAGAGATTACCTAAAGAATGAGTACATTTGCAGGAAATCAATAAGAAAATTCAAGACTTTATCAGCAGTTAAAACATACTCTGCTATGCACACTATTTTTTTCTGTGATCAGCATCTAATATTTGATGTGAAAGTGAAAAAATTATCTGTTAAAAGCAGAGAAAAAAATCTTCCTGGATGGTTGAAAGTGATAAGTAAAACTACGAAAAAAGGATGTAGTACATTGTCTCGCTCCAATTTATAGGAGGGAGAGGAGGTTCTTTTATTATCTATATACCCGGCGTGAGATTAAGAAGCAACGGTTCAAATGTTGGTCCTACCAGTTTATTACAAATCTTAATCAGGGGAAATGGGGAAAGGGAGAACAGACACTATTATGAATTAGGGTAATGGGGGAAGGGAAGGAGGGCGATAGAAAAGATAGAAAAGAAGAAGCAAGGAGTCTTTATAGGAAGCAAGAGGGACATAGTCACCACCATGGATCCAGCATGGTTTGTAGTTCTGTCTTTGATCCTCAGTAGTGGTGGGTCGTCAAGCAGAGTTGTCCTGTTGCCAACGACGACGACAACCATGGTGATGATGGCCCTTTTTCAATGCTTCAAAGTGGTTGAGTCAGCTGTTTTTGGAGTGACAGCTCAAATCCAAAGTGGTTGAATCAGCTCTCCTTTGAGTGACAGCTCAAACCCAAGGTGGTTGAGTCAGTTCTCCTTGTGGTGGCAGCTTCTGGCTCTGGGATCTCAGCAGGAACCTCCTTTGTTCTTATCTTTCTGGCCTTGCCAGAGGAAGCAGGGAGGCACCAACTTGCATCTTGCCTCCGCAAGATACAATGGTATCATCCCCCAGCCTTCCATACTTAGCTGGAGCGGTTTGGCCACAGGCCAGATCTTCCGCCAGTGAACGCTCCTGAGCACTCTCTTCCGCTCTTCTACAGAGCAAGCAGCTCTGGGGGAAGGGGCTTGCAAATGTTCCCAAAGCGATATCGATTGTCACACAGTTAGCACCCATCAGTTGCCTCCTTGACAAGTCACTCAGAGTCTTATCACAAGAAAAGCCTCAGGAAGCAAGCTTTGAGCCAAAAAAAAAACAACCAAAGAAGGATTCTCACATACATAAAATTATTTTTACAAATAGAAATATAGCTGAATCTAGAACTACGACTATTTGAAATGAGAAGAAAAAGAGACTTAAAACTTGAAAAAAGATAGATGCTTTTAGATGGAAAAATGTCATAACAACTCAGAGTTTCAAAGTTGACATCTTTTAATCTATCCATTGATGGGGATGGAAGACGTATTTTTTGGACAAGAGAAGGGAAAAATAATGTTTTCAAGAATTAGGGTAAATTTCCAGTTAGTTGTCAGAGGTTACAATTTACTGTTTAACCTACAGTGAATGGATATGCCCAGTACATGCTAACCCAAGTAGCCAGTGACCTGAATTATTAATCTCTTGACTTTATAATTCATGTTGATGTTCTGTTACAGTTCTAGCTGTAATACTTATTGAATTCTTCAAATTTTAGACACAGTAAAAACAACTGAAAAAGTCTATTTCTCTTCATTCCTTATATTCTACATGATTTTTTTTTTTTTTTTTTTTTCTTTGAATGACATTATTTAGAGCATACTTGACCCCGAAATAATATCCTTAAGGAGCCGTTTAATCTCTCACTACAGGGGCTGTAACAACCTTCTCTTGAATTTATCTACTTTTTTTTTTATTATTATTCTTCATACCTGCTTAAGATGCCTTCTTACTCTTCAGTGTTAATACTGTCATTTTTAATCTTTCTGCCAAGCATTATATACCTAATTTAATACCTGCTTGTGTCTCAGTTGTTCTGGCATCTTATTCTGAACTCTCTTCAAATACTGATTATCTTGCTGGAAAAAGGATTACCTTTCAAAGAAAGAAATATACCAAGTGCCTGGATCTCAAGGTCCATAGTCTCAAGGTAGATGCTCATAATGCTTATAACTTCTCTGGTTTAGGACATTGATTTCTATTCTGATTACGAGTCTATTTTTATCTAGTAAAATAGGCAGCAAACTCATTTCTAGTTTTCTACTTAATATCCCCTTTAATTATGCCTTATTGACACAGCTATTGGTTTCAGGTAGTCATTATATTTCTCTGTGAGATGAGAGATAAAGTGAAAATTTCTATAGAATCATAACTGAGATAGAACTGCTATTTCTTGTTACAAACAAAGGTAGTGTTAAGCTCTTCACACATTCTAAAACTGGTAAATGCAGATAGGTACTTAAAGAATAGAAGCTAATCCAGGAAATTACACTTTAATAGCTACTTAGGAGATTATTACACAATAAACATCTTCCTTAACTAAAAAATCTAGAAGCACAGTAGGTGCATTTTCTTCTTTCATCATGCTTATAAAATTCTGCTTACTTTTTATTGTCCTTTTTTTCCTGTCTTCTCCTAAATTCAAGGTCATTTAGGATTTGTCCCTCCTCCAAAGCAGAAGCATTATTGTGTGGATTAGCATTTTATTTTCTGCTACTTTTAGTAAACATAATACCAAAATACACAACATGCTGAGTATATGGTTTAGAAACTTAACATAGTTGTATGAGTGTTTATCAGCATATTCAGAATACATTAGCAAGATGTTTTGTATGTTCCACAGTTTTTATTTTGGCATTTTAAAATACATCACAATACTTTTCTGCTTAGGAAGCTGAAATGAATAAGTCTGTAATTCCATTCTATTTTTAAAATAATTCCTCTGTGCCAGTGTTATTGACTGTGGAGTAATTATTACCTGATCACTAACAAAAGCAAATTCTAATTGATGATAGACAGGATTTAAAATGGTTTTATATATTTTTTCACATAGATATATCCAAAGTCAGAAGATTTTAGAGGAACTTAAAAAGCATAAGAGTAAGCTCCTACTCCCTAATCTGAATGTTTTGTGTTTTTTTTTTTTTCATGAACTCATCACAATTATTTATATACTTCCAGTCTCCATACATGATAGTCAAAAAAACAGCACTACTCTTAAGTATTTGTTACTCCATAGCAATAAAAAACTCCATTTAAATCTTGGTTTGTAAAATTAAGTCAATTTAATCTTGGCTGTTTGTTCAGTCGCATATTCTTGGTATAATATCTGGCCTTCAGCTTACACTACAAAACATGTTTGGGGTTTCTGCAAGTCCTTTATTTTATCTGCTAGCTACACATGGATGCTTTGGATAACTTAGAAATTCTCATATCATACAGGAAACATAAATTTATCTTAAAATCTTAGTTTTTAAATCACCTCTGGAGATCACCTAGTCCAACTTCCTAACCAGAATGAGTCTGTTAAAGAGCAGGTTGTTCTCAGAGCAACTTCCAGTTCAGAATTTCTACAATGATCAAGACATCTCAGCTTCTGGGATCTGGCTGTCCAATGCTTGATCACTCCTGAAGTGATATATATATATATTTTTTTCCCCTACAGAACCACAGAAATTGACCTAAACAAAGGCCATAAGATAGGGCTACAGAGATGCTTAGAGGGCTGGAGCGTCTGCCTTTTGGGGAGAGGCTGAGATGTGGGATATTTCAGCCTGGAGAAGAGAAGATTGAGAGGCGATCTTATCAATGATTATAAATATCTAAAGGGTAAGTATCAAGTGGATGGGGCCAGGCAATTTTCAGTTGTGCTCAGAGATAGGACAAGGGCAAAAATTGGAACAGAGGAATTTCCATGAGGATTACAGAGCACTGGAACAGGCTATACAAAGAGGTTGTAGATTCTCCTTCTCTGAAGATACTAAAAACCCATCTGAAGGCTTTCCTATGTAACCTACTCTAGGAACCTGCTTTAGCAGGGCAGTTAAACTAGATGATCTCCGAAAGTCCCCTTCAACCTCTATAATTCTGTGATTCTGTGACTTCTATTTCGCTAGAATTATAATATTTATCTCGGAGGTAATTCTGAATATATGAATACAGACCAACAATTTTAGTTCAGTGTAGTTGTAAATTGGCTTACCGTAATCTAGAGTGGTTGTTTAGAATACATTATGGTTATAAAGAATATACAAATTATAACAGGTTATACTGTACTTCCTCTATAGAGATAATCTCTCAATTCTTGAACCACACAATTACTTTCTTATACAAAGAATGTCCAAAAGAAAAGAATTGCTCAGCAGTTCTGAAAAAAATACCTTGAAAGAAACGAAAACATGTACACCTTTGAGATATAACTGAACTTAGTATTAATATACCTACATTTTTTAATCTGTATGTTTTCATGTGTAAGGCATGTCTGTTTACAAGATCAGCTCTTATCTGAGAAATTGAATGGGTAATCTCAAGAGCCATCATGGATCAGTTAAATGTCAACCAGGGGATCAGGCCCAGTCAGCATGGGTTCATGAATGGTAGATCCTGTTTGACAAACCTGATTTTGTTCCATGACAAGGTGACCCACTTTGCAGATGAAGATAAGGCTGTCAATGTGCTCTACCTGTACTTCAGTAAAGCCTTTTACACTGCCCTCCACCAATCCTTGTGGAAAAGCTGTCTGCCCACGGTTTGGATATGCGTATGCTCTGCTGGGTAAGATACTGACTGGCTGGATAGCCCGTCCCAGAGAGTCAGTGGAGTTAAATCCAGCTCGTGGACAGTCAGAAGTGGTGTCCCCCAGGACTTGGTTCTGGGGCCACTCCTATTCAACATCTTTATTGATTATTTTGATGAAGGGTTTGAGTGCACCCTCAGTAAATTTGCAGATGACACCAAGCTGGTAGGGGGAACTGATCTGCTAGAGGGGAGTAAGGCACTACAGATGAACCTAAATAGACTGGATCAATGGGCCGAGGATAACTGTATGAGTTTCAATAGGGCCAAGTGTTGGGTCCTCCATTTTGGTCACAACAACCCCAGGCAACTTTACAGATGTGGGGAGGAATAGCTGGAAAGCTGCCTGATAGAAAGGCACCTTGGTGTACTGATGGACAGTCCGCTGAATGTGAGCCAGCAGTGTGCCCAGGTGGCCAAGAAGGCCAATGACACCCTGGCTTCTATCAAGAGTGGTGCTGTGAGCAGGTCTAGGGAAGTAATCCTGCCCCTGTATTCAACACTGGCAAGGCTCCTCAAGAACTATGTTCACTTTTGGACACCTCAATACAGAAAGGACATTGAGGTGCTGGAGCAGATACAAAGAGAGGCAACAAGGCTTGTGAAGAGCTTGGTGAATATGCCTATGAAAAGCTACTAAAGGAACTGGGGCTGTTTAGCCTGGGGAAGAGGAGGCTGAGGGGAAATCTTCTTGCTCTCTTCAAATACCTAAAAGGCAATTGCAGTGAGAGCGGAGTTGATCTCTTCTCACTGGTGAGAGTTGACAGAACAAGGAGAAATGGCCTCAAGTTGCACCAGGGGACGTTTAGTTCGGATATAAGGAAAAATTTATTTATAGAAAGGGTTGTTAAGTGCTGGAATAGGCTCCCCAGGGAAATGGTTGAGTCACCATTCCTGAATGTGTTCAAAATCCATTTGGATGTGGTGCTCAGGGACATGATTTAGCAAAGGGTTGTTAGAGTTAGGCTAGTATGGTTAGGTGGTGGTTGGACTTGATGATCTTTAAGGTCTTTAACAACCTGAGCGATTTTATGATTCTATGATTCTAAAGCTATACTCTTACTGTGGCAAGTAAAGAGCAGTTTTATGATTCTATGAAATATTTACTTAATTTTTTCAGTATTTTCCCTGGTTATCAAATGGATTTTTGAAAAGTATAAACAAGCTCTGTGTCATACATATCAGCCCAAAATATATATCTGGATGTCTCAAAATGTGTCAGATGTCACTGAATGTACTATATAAAAAACAGCTAATGAATGTACAATCTGGATGATCTGTCTAAGCCCAAGTAACTCATGCTGTATGAGGCATTCTACTGTACCTTTCCAGGCTGCTCCATAAAAATGTGTGTTCCCTGTAACTCCTGTATCATATCTGTGAATTTCCTATAGTTGTTTCATGTCAGGATGGCATTAAAGTGGTGGTATGCACAGCTGCGATTCCTGACTCAATCTTGAAGACAGATAACACTTTTTACACTTTACTGGAAGAACTGTGCAGTGAAACTACTACACTAAATGGCAAAATGAGTAAAAATTACAGTCAAATCACTATTGTGTATTTTAAATCACTAGAGAAAAACATTAATCAGACAAGGTTTTCTCATGTTATTTCACATCTAAACTTTGCACTGTTGTCATTTCTGTGGAAAGAACTTCTGCTGTTTTTGTAATAGTGTGTCTGAAAAAAGCCTGTGTATTAGAACTTCACCTTTGGAAATATAGGAAATCGTACATCCTTAGAGAACTGATAATGCACCTTCCCTTCAATCAGAATTAAATGTAAGGGTTTAATCTCTGCTAAAATGTATTCCATTTGAGAAGAGGGATAAAAACAACACTGTCTCCATTTTCTCTCATAAAATCATGAAATGCATCTAATTATTCAAAGCCACATTAAGTTTTAAGTCTCTGACAAACTTTGTAAACCTTAAAAATTTTACTTATTCTGATTTTCAATTCACCTTTTATTTCCCAAGTCGTTGAATATAATTTTACTTACAATTTAAGCCAAAGGAAATAGGGTAAGTCATCAGAAAATTGTGCAGCATTTGTGATTAATCATGAATTTTGTGGATAATCTCTCTATTAACTAAAAGTGCGAACTCTAAGATGACAATAGAGACCCTATTTAGAAACACAACTTCAGTGTGGACTGCAACCTTATAGCCTTATAATTACCTTATTTCTATTGCTGATAGCAGACTTCAGATTTTATATTAACTTCACATGAACTCAGAACTTGGATTTGCGAGGCTCATTTGTCCTGTACTTGTCTTGATTTGCTAGAAATTTTGTTTAAGCTTAGTTAATAGGAGTTCTCTCACAAGCAGGTGGCTGTTATGCAATTACATTTAGTTTTTGTTTAGCTTTGTGTGATTTCCTATAACTGTCGCTATCACAGTTTCGATATATATTTAATAGTATTAACTCATTGTTTAAACATAGGCCATTTATGCAACTGCCGTTACACACCCACAGTCCTTATCATTATATATGCTGTAAACTGTTGTTCCATAAAATTACATTCTAACTCAATTGAATAGTACTTTGAATCAAGTTTTTTACATATACAGGTTTTTTTGTCTAATTGCAGAATTATCGTATTTGAAGGCACAAGGCACAGCAGTGTATTGCAAGATGAATTGATTCAGAATTTTATTGCTTATTTTTATATTTCTGTGACATGATTTTACTACTTTAAGTTGAAAACTAGTATGTAATAAGAGATGATGAACAATCCTACTTTCATTTTCTAAGTGTTATCTGATAGAATTTGATCTATGGCCTGCTATTCCTAAATGTCTGAGGTTTTGGTTCTTTTTCTAATAGATTTCATTTTTTATATTTTGATTTATATTGATTGCTAAGTTGACATACTCTTCTAGTTGCTTAATTGCCATGAAATTAACCTGATTTAGAACATATAAATCTCTTTGGTCTCTGTGCAATCTCAATATCCCATCATAGTAGTATAAACCTTTATATACAAATTACTTAAGTTTATTTGTTCTTTCAGAAGTTTTTGTTTGCTTTTTTCACTCAGCTTTTTTTTTTGTTGTTGCCTTATATAAAAAATGTTTCCCCTTACACCAAATGTCATTTTTCTTCTCATATTTTGGTTTCTCAAACCAGAATGATTATAAGCAAATATTTTTTTGTTGGAATTTTTTTCTGCTTTAATTCCTTTCTTACCTTGTTGTTGTTGTTGTTGCTGTTTCTTTATTTTGAAATGATGAACAATATTAACAACAAAGTCTGGATAGCATATTAATGCACTTTGTGGACAGAACTTAAATTCTGATTTGTGTATTAGAATCATAGAATCATAGAATCACCAAGGTTGGAAAAGACCTAAAAGATCACCCAGTCCAACCGTTCACCTATTCCCAATAGCTCCTACTAAACCATGTCCCTCAACACAACATCCAGTCTTTCCTTGAACACCCCTAGGGTCGGTGACTCCACCACCTCCCTGGGCAGTCCGTTCCAGTGCCTGACCACCCTTTCTGAAAAGTAATACTTCCTCATGTCCAGCCTGAATCTCCCCTGCCGTAGCTTGAAGCCATTCCCCCTGGTCCTATCACTAATGACACGAGAGAAGAGGCCGACCCCCAGCTCACTACAACCTCCCTTCAGGAAGTTATAGAGAGCAATGAGGTCTCCCCTGAGCCTCCTCTTCTCCAGGCTGAACATTCCCAGCTCCTTCAGCCTCTCCTCACATGGCCTGTGTTCCAGACCCCTCACCAGCTTTGTTGCCCTCCTTTGAACACGTTCCAGGGCCTCAATATCTTTCTTGCAGTGAGGGGCCCAAAACTGGACACAGTACTTGAGGTGCGGCCTCACCAGTGCTGAATACAAGGGAACAATCACCTCTCTGCTCCTGCTTGCAACACTGTTTCTGATGCAAGCCAGGATGCCATTGGCCTTCTTGGCCACCTGGGCACACTGTCGGCTCATATTCAGCCGAGCATCAATCAATACCCCCAGGTCCATTTCCTCTATGCAGTCCTCCAGCCACACCGCCCCAAGCCTGTAGCGTCGCCTGGGGTTGTTGTGGCCGAAGTGCAGGACCCGGCATTTGGCCTTGTTGAAACTCATCCCATTGGCTTCAGCCCAGCTCTCCAGCCTGTCCAGATCCCTCTGTAGGGCCTCACTACCCCCAGGCAGATCCACACTTCCAGCCAATTTGGTGTCATCTGCAAACTTACTGAGGGTGCACTCGATGCCCTCATCGAGGTCATCAATAAAGATATTGAAGAGGACAGGCCCCAGCACCGACCCCTGGGGAACACCACTCACAACCGGTCGCCAGCTGGATTTGACTCCATTTACCACCACTCTCTGTGCCCGGCCCTCCAACCAGCTCCTTACCCAGCCAAGAGTGTATCCATCCAAGCCTCTGGCTGCCAGCTTCTGCAGGAGAATGCTGTGGGAGACAGTGTCAAAGGCTTTGCTGAAGTCTAGGTAGACCACATCAACAGCCTTTCCCTCATCCACCAAATGGGTCACTAGATCATAGAAGGAGATCAGGTTGGTCAAGCAGGACCTGCCCTTCATGAACCCATGCTGGCTAGGCCTGATCCCCCGGTCACCCTGCACATGCCGCATGATCTCCCTCAAGACGATCTGCTCCATAACCTTCCCTGGCACCGAGGTCAGGCTAACAGGCCTGTAGTTCCCCGGATCCTCCTTACGACCTTTCTTATAAATGGGAGTCACATTGGCAAGCCTCCAGTCATCTGGGACCTCACCGGTCAACAAGGAGCGTTGACAGATGATGGAAAGCGGCTCGGCTATCACCTCCGCCAGTTCCCTCAGCACTCTCGGGTGGATCTCATCTGGCCCCATCGACTTGTGGCAGTCCAGTTGGAGCAGTAGGTCTCTGACTGTTTCCTCCAGAATCACAGGGGGGTTAGTGTGCTCCCCAGCCGAGATTACCAGGTCAGAGAGAGGAGTATCCTGAGGATAACTGGTCTGACTTTTAAAGACAGACGTAAAGAAGGCATTCAGAACCTCTGCCTTTTCCTTATCCTCAGTAGTCACATTCCCAGCCTCATCCAGCAAAGAGTGGGTATTCTCCTTTGTCCTCCTCTTACTGTTAATGTATTTATAAAAGAGTTTTTTATTCCTTTTCACGCCAGTGGCTAGGTTAAATTCAAGCTGGGCTTTTGCCTTTCTGATTTCACCTCTACACATCCTAACAACTTCCTTGTATTCATTTTGAGTGGCCTGTCCCTCTTTCCACAGGCGGTAGATTCTCTTTTTCTCCCGGAGCCTCAGGAATAGTTCCCTATTCATCCACGCCGGTCTTCTTCCCCGCCGGCTCATTTTGCAGCTCAGGGGGACTGCCTGCTCCTGCGCCCTTAAGACTTCCTTCTTGAAGAGCAACCAGCTCTCTTGGACTCGCTAAGACTGAATGCCAGGGGACTCCCCCTATTAGTCCCTTGAACAATTCAAAGTCCGCCCTCCTGAAGTCCAAGGTAGCAGTTTTACTATTCCCCCTCCAGGCTCCACCATGAATCACGAAGTCTATCATTTCATGATCACTCTGCCCAAGACAGCCTCCAACCTCCACATCTCCCACCAAACCTTCCCTGTTTGTGAACAGCAGGTCTAGTGGGGCAGTTCCTCTCGTGGGCTCTCTGACCAGCTGTATCAGGAAGTTGTCCTCTACGCATTCCAGAAACCTCCTAGACTGCTTCCTCTGTGCTGTGCTGTACTCCCAGCATATGTCAGGGAAGTTCAAGTCCCCCATGAGGACAAGGGCAGGCGACTGTGCAGCTTGTGCCAGCTGCTTATAGAATACCTCATCTGTCTCTTCATCCTGATTTGGAGGTCTATAACAGACGCCCAACCAGGGTGCCTGTCTTGTCAGCCCTTCCTCTGATCTTCATCCATAGGGATTCAACGTTATCGTCCCCAGTCATAACCTCAGTAGCATAAAAGCATTCCCTAACATAGAGAGCCACACCGCCACCCCGCCTTCCTTGCCTATCTTTCCTGAAGAGTTTGTAGCCATCCATTGCAGCACTCCAATCATGGGAACAATCCCACCACGTTTCCGTTATGGCAACTAGGTCATAGTTTGCCTGCTGCACAATGGCTTCCAACTCTTCTTGTTTGTTGCCCATGCTGCGTGCATTAGTGTAGACGCACCTCAGCTGAGCCCCTTGCCTCTCACCTAATCCCAATACCACTTCCCCAGGCTGCTTTCTAGCAGGCCTGGCTTTATCCCCCTCCCCCTTCCTATCTAGTTTAAAGCCCTCTCTACAAGTCCCGCCAGCTCCTGGGCAAGTATCCGTCTCCCTTTTGGAGACAGACAATTCCCATCAGCAGACCTCAGGCCAGATGCCGAGTAGACCACCCCATGATCAAAGAACCCAAAATTTTTGCGCTTGCACCAGCCTCTCAGCCATGCATTTACAAGATGGCTTTTCCTGGTTGTCTCAGCGCTCATACCTGCCACCAAAGGAATACTGGCAAACACTACTTGTATGCCTGCTCCATCAACTAACTTCCCCAGTCTCCTAAAATCATTTTTTATAATCCTCAGGCTTCTAACAGGGATCTCATCACTGCCGGCCTGAACTATCAATAGAGGGTAATAATCAGAGGGGCGGATAAGGCTAGGGAGTTTTCTAGAAATATCCCTGACCCGGGCCGCAGGAAGGCAGCACACCTCCCTACGGGTAGGGTCAGGCCGACATATCGGACCCTCTGTTCCTTTCAGAAGAGAGTCACCTACAACTACCACTCTCCTTTCTTTCTTGGAGGAGGCAGTCTTTAAACGCGGAGCTGACCGCCTCACCTTAGGCAAGCTTGGCGGCAGTGCTTCCACATTATCATCAGTCACCATTCCCTCTGGTTTCAGAGTTTCATACCTATTACAGAGAGGGATCAGGGGAACTGAGGTAGGTCGAGAACTTGGGGGTTGCCTGCGACGCCGGGATGAGACCAGCTGCCATTCCTCATCTTCTCTCAAGCTGTCTCTCCCTGTTTGACTACAATGAGAGATAGGGTCCATTGTCCCCTCAGTCTGGGTAGTGCAATCTCTGCGCCTTTCTCGCAGAGAGTCACTCCACCAGTCAATCTCTCGCTCGCACTCTCTGATGGTCTGCAGTCTACCTACCTCCTCCCTAAGCTCCACCACCAGGTTGATCAGCTCGTCCAGCTGCTCACACCGCACACAAGTGGCATCCTTCCCATCCTCCCCCGGCAGCAGCAGGCTGAGGCACTCCTGGCAGCCAGAGACCTGAACCGCCACATTATTAAGCAGACCCTCTGTCTGGATTGCCACAGTCTTTGCACGGGAAGCACGTTTCCTGGTGAGGACCATGTCTGAAGAGGTGGTGTCAGGGCCTGTCAACAGGAGAGCCAGTCACCTGAGAAAAAGACAAGAGCACTCACCTGTGCTGACACAAGACACAGCCTCTGCTCCCCCCCGGCTGCCTTAATGAATGGGCAGTGCAGTGCTAGTGGCTCTCACACACTGACTACCTCCACCCTAAGTGGTCAGAGCAGCTTTCCACACCTTCTGGCTTGTGTTGTGTATCCCTGGTCTCTTTTTATCCACACAACAAATAGCTCAAGGTCAAGCTCCAAAGATAAAGAGCAGGCAGTGTCAGCTCTGCCCCTGGTGAGTCAGGAGCCCGCCCACAAGCTGCCAGCTGCTAGCCCAGGCACAGCACTGTCGATGGCTCCAAAAAAGTCTAAAAAAAGAGCTTTTTTGGTCACTTTTCTTCACTTCAGATCCCTTGCCCACCACAGTTTTACCTGCTCGAAGCTAGTCTCTGTAGCAAATGAGGCAAATGGCTGATGACTCGTGCTAAGTACCTTGAATACTGCCACGAGGTGTCAGCTCCGCCCCTGGTGAGTCAGGAGCCCGCCCACAAGCTTGCCCACCACAGTTTTACCTGCTCGAAGCTAGTCTCTGTAGCAAAAAAAAAAAAAAAAAAAAAAAAAAAAAATTTGAGTTTCAGTAGAGTAAAAACACCAGAAATATATTGACAAAAGAATGGCCAAAACTGTTTGATTGAGAACCTAGGTTTCACTATGTCACACTGAGAAACTAAACAAATATACACCAATGACAGTGCTTTGAAATCTCTCAGGACTCTGTTCAATAAATCCTCACCATACAATCACAGGATTGGTACCATTGTGACCCATTTGTTTTCAAATGATCAGTATAGTTGTAACATGTGATGAATTTAAGATAATACATTTAGCTTTATCTTTCCTTTCAGATATCTTTTATATATAATATTTATTTATTTATTTATTTATTTATTTATTTATTTATTTCACTGAACACTTAAAATACTTTTCAGTGAACATACTTTTTCTTTCCACATTACACAGTCTATTACACAGAGTGCCCCATGCACAGGTTTGTTTTTCTTTCAAAGCAGATTCTTTTAATATGAATTTGTTTATATTAATTTCTGTGATAATCAAGTCCACAAATATGCTTAAATATTTTCAAAGGCTGGTCTTTTGTGCATTTGTTTTGTTTTTGTTTGCTGATTTCTTTTTCATTCTTTGTTTATTTATTTTGCTTTTGAGATAAATATGTGTATATATATGTAGAATATTTCTTTGAAAAAACAGGGAAGAGTAGAAATATTTGCAAATAATTCAGGTTAGACAGATGACAAAGAGAAAGCTTAATTTAAAATATAAATAGAAATTTATATTTAAAGAAGAAACAAGTTCTAAATTACTTGAAAGTGAGCTAGTTTAAACATCAAATTCTTGGCAAATCTCACACTAACTATTGGCAAAAATCTGGAGGGAAGTCCCTGAGAGAAATTCTGAGCACTTCTTCAATTAGACATTCAGTAATTTTGGATTAGTAACTCCCAGCATCCTTGCTGCTTTTGAATTAAAGCACTGAAGTGCTCCAGAACTGCAGTTATTATCTCAGCTTCAATTCTTCTGAGATGATAACTCAAAAATATATATATATATATTCTGGCTTTCATGAACTTACAGGATATTTTTCTATCACATCTCTTCTGAGTCCTTGCTTATTACATCTGATAGCATAATGGATACAGCAACAGCAGCTTTTCCAGTCCTTAGTTTCTTTGCCAGTTTCTCACATCTTCTTGCACTTCTCTATTGGAAAAAAAAAAAAAAAAAAAAAAGTTGCACCCTGTATAGTTCATATTAATAGGTAAAATAACACTTTAACTTTTACGCAAATCATACATGAATGCCTGAATTCTTTCAGGCTCTGATTTTTTATTTTGTTTTTCTTCTGGTCACAAATTTATCTTTCTCTTCTTTCCTGCCATCATGACAGGAAAAATGCACTGTTACTGGCAGTGAACTGTAAGTGGGAATCGCTATAGCATTTTGTCCCTTTTTACAGCCTGTGGGAAATTGCTATAACAATTTCCATCAAGTCAGACTTGGCATTCCAAGGAGGTCAACTTTGAAAATAAAATAGGATTGCTTTAACTAGTATATAAAATTTGCTACATATATTTTTTGTCACATATGTGCTTGTTAGAATGTAAAACAACAACAACAACATACCCAAAACTAAATAGACAAGAAAAAACCCTTCTTATTGGAACTGTCTAGTTATTTAGATTTGTTTTCAGGAAGCAATCAGAACAGAAAATTCCACTATATTTTACAATTTGTCTAATTTCTTGATGTACAAAACAGTTAAAAACATGATTTCTAACAAAAATACTAGGTATCCAGGAAAGGAACATATATAGCTCAATAAATGTGCAATATAGGTATGTGAATGATTGTATTATAACAAGACAGATTAGTAGGATTTTTCTACTTTTTTGTTTTAATGCTTCCTATAATTTCCCTCAACAGTATTTAAGTATAGGAACTAAACTAGTTCTAATAAATTAATCGTTCTTTATGTTTTATGTTTAATCAGTGCTGTCAAACATGACTATATATAGTTCTTCCATAGCAGATAAAACCAATGGCTTTAGGAAATTATTTCATTTGTACTACAAGATGAGTCACTTTTTTGAAATGTCTTTCTCCTAACTGGCTATAGAAGAAACCCAGCTAACTTAAACAACATGCTGTTTCTAATGGAAAATTAAATAAGAAAATATATTTCTAAATACAAACAAAAGTCATACTAATCATACGGCACGTGGGATTTATTTCACCTAATTATAGAGGTCATCAATAACCATTTATATCTGAATTGGTTTATTATAGTGTGCTTTTATTTCATGGAGAAATAAGTGACTTGCTTTGAAACAAAAATGACCTCTCTATCTTGGATGTGATTATATGTCAGAATTGAATGAATTATGCTTCATATATGTAGGACACTCTGAAAATAATGTGCCCTATTTGTTTCCATAAGAGCAAAATATCATTATTTCTGAGATAAAATTCTCAGCTACAAAACACCATTCATTTTTTCAAATATGACGGAGAACGGCTTGGCAACCACCTCAGCCAGCTCCTTCAGAACCCTGGGATGCATGCCATCCAGCCCCATAGACTGGTGCACATACAGTCTCACAAGGCGGTCTTTGATCTTCTCTGTCCTCACAGTGGGGGAGGATTTACCACCCTGGACCCCACCTAGAGGTTTAGCAATTCAGGGCTCAGGGATGTGAGAAGTACTGGAATCCTGGTGGCCAGTGAATACCGAGGCAAAGAACTCATTCAGTACCTCAGTCTTCTCTTCATCCATCAAAGCCAGTTCTCCTTTTACATTTACCAAAGCAGGTACGCTCGCTCTGACCTGTCTCTTCTGGCCAATGTACCTGGAAAATGTCTTCCTATTGTTTTTCACATCCCTTGCAAGTACAGTTCCGCCTGTGCCTTGGCTTTCCTGATTCCACGTCTGCAAGTCTGGATGGCATCCTTGTATTCTTTCCAGGTGACATGCCCTTGTTTCCAGAGCTTGTATGCACCTTTCTTCACCCTCAGCACGCCCAGCAGGTCCTTACTGAGCCATGCTGGCTTCCTACCTCCTCTGCCCGCTTTCTTATTCAGAGGGACGGAGAGTTCTTGTGCTCTCAGGTAGACATCCTTGAAGAGCAGCCAATTCTCCTCAACATCTTTGTTTTTAAAGACAACAGGCTACTTCCATTTGCAGCCATCACTCCAGGTGCCAAGTAAGTTGCCCCAAGCCAAAATTCCTGTGTTTGCACCAACTTTTAAGCCATCTTTTTATGAGGTGATTTTTTGGATCCTTTCAGTATCCTGCCCTGCCACTGAAGGTATAGAATAAAACACCACCTGCATGCCCGCTTCATCAACTACCCGCCCCAGCCCCTGAAGTCTTTCTCGATAGAACTGAGACTTTTCTCAGTGACTTTGTCACTGCCAGCCTGGACTATCAATAAGGGGTAATAATCAGGAGGGCGGTTTGCACTTGGGCCGGAGGAATCCCAGGTATCCATACTGTCATGGTTTTATGATTTTTGGTTATCAATATTCCACACCATAACATCATGTAATGCACTGGGGGTTTGACTGCTGATGCTGAAGTTCCGGGTGCCTGTCCAGAGGAGAATTACATTTCACCAGGAGGCTCTGTGGTCAGCGAGGAGATATAACTCCTGGCAAGGTCACCTGATTCTCTTCTTCGCCTGCTCTTCACCTGCGCTTCTCTGTCTGCTCTTCTCTGTCTGCTTTTCTTCATCTGCTCAACTGGACTGCCTTCTCACCTCAGTGTTGTGGTGAGGCCTATTCACCTTTCAGACACGCTCTCTCTCTCTCATTATACTTTGCTAATACTATATTTAGTAAATTAGTTTGTTCCACCTCAGATCGTTGCCACTGTTTTCAATTATTTTTGAATAATGTCCCCTATTTCCCTTTTCTGGAGGCGTGGATCAGTGGATCCCTGTGCCCCACTGGTCACAGAACTGGGCTGAACCAGCCCGTAAACTGTTGACACATACAGACTAGAAGGAGCGGTCCTTGAGAGCAGCCCTGTGGAGAAGGACCTGGGGGATTTGATATATGAAAAACTTAATATGAACCAGCAGTGTGCCCTTGTGGCTCGGAAGGTAAATGGTATCCTGGGCTCCATCAAAAGAGGGGTGGCCAGCAGGGACAGGGAAGTGATTGTCCCCCTCTGCTCTGCTCTTGCGAGGCCCCATCTGGAATACTACATCCAAGTGTGGAGCCTGCAGTACAAAAAAGACAGGGAGTTATTGGAGAGGGTCCAGAGGAGGGCCACTAGGATGAACAGGGGACTGGAGCACCTCCCCTATGAGGACAGGCTGAGGGAGCTGGGCTTGTTTATCCTGGAGAAAAGAAGGCTGTGGGGTGACCTCATTGCAGCCTTTCAGTACCTAAAGGGAGCCTACAGAGGGGAGAGGAATCAACTCTTTGAAAGGGTTGATATATGTAGGACGAGGGGAAATGGTTTTAAGTTGAGGGAGGGGAGATTTAGGTTGGACATCAGGGGGAAATTCTTTACCCAGAGAGTGGTGAGGTACTGGAACAGGCTGCCCAGAGAGGTTGTGGATGCCCTGTCCTTGGAGGTGTTTAAGGCCAGGTTGATCGTTGAGGTCCCTTCCAGCCCTGGCCATTCTGTGATTCTGTGATTCTGTTATTTTTCAACATGGTCACTTCCACTAGCTATGCATTCTCACCAGTAATGAACAAGTAAAGAATCTGTGTACTGCAACTGGAAAGTTTTATACCAGTGGAGGTTGACCCAATTTCACTGTTGTCATGGCTGAAACTTGCCACCCACTGCCTCACTTTGCTCACATCTGTTGTTTGTTCTCCATAAACATTCAGCAAGCACTGATGAATGTCAGTGAGTCCAATTTTTTTTTTCTGCATGCGGGAATTCAATTCCACACCTTTGCTTTATATGCACTTCAAGTCAGATGCAATTTTTCTCAGACTGCCTCTCTTCCATTAGTTGTACAACAACGAAGTTCAGTGCAATACCGACGGGAAGGTTCAACCTCTAGTGCTATAGCACCAACATCCACTTCTGATGTTGTGGGCTATAATAATAAAATAGGAGATTTTACTTTTGTAGCAGCACTTAAAATGTCAAGTTTCCTAGTTAACACACAGATCCCTGAAATTCAGCCACTATATTCAGCCACTTCTATGCTTCTATATTTTCACCAAGTTGGCTTTTTTTTTTTTTTTTTTTTTTTTTTTGAGGTATAACAACTGGCATTTCTGTGTCTGAATATTCATAATTTGCTTGAAGAGCCCGCACATGTACAAGAAAGAAAAAGAATTGAAAGAATTGTTGGCATTGTACATTACTTAATAATAATCTTAATAAGAAAACACTGAACTATAGAAAGAATGAAATCTAACTTCTGTATCAGGCTTAGCAAAAGAAAATGCAAATCATTCTAAGCCAGCACCTCAGCAATAAGATATGCAATACTACTGAGGACAGTTCTCCAGTTACTGACTGTTGAATCTGGTAAGTTGATAGAGACAGCAAGGTGAAGAATTTTGTAGGTAATTTCAAAGATCATCACTAAAAAAAGATTATATTACCTCACAATTTATCCAATTACAAAGTCGAGGCAGGGAAGTTACCATAGTCATAATAAATAACAAAATATTTATTATGCAGAGAAACCGTAACTAATAAAAGAACAGTCTGCTAAACTTGTCATGTAGAATCATTAATGTCTATTAAAGAGACAAAAGATTTCCTGTTCCAGTAGCTGACATTAGCATTACAGCTGTTTGCTACTCCCTTATATCACATGACTCATAAGAGAAATGGGAATAGGGAAGTGCTGAAAGATTGTAGTTTTATGCTTACCATGTATATTCCACAACATACTTCCTGTAGGTCTTATCTGTTAATGTTTCTTGTGTAAGTATGCAAGAATGTACAATACATCAAAGAAACAAACATAGAGTTTTCACGAATTCCATATTCCTCTGATTGCACCTAAGACTGTTTACAACAAAAAGGTTTTGTCCTCTAATTAATGTAAGGTTTCAAGTATGTAAACATACACATACGCCCACATAAATAATTCTGGGGGAAAAAGTATGTAAGAAACAATATCTTTGTGACTGTATCATGTTTAAGGACTCAAATTAATGCTGATCTAAGTAATGCACAGCATTAATTATCTTTACCTTTTATAATCCAATACTTGCTTCAAAAAGCATAGTGATCTGAAAGTAGATACTAAAATCTATGTTTTCAAGCATAGATTCAAACATAAACATATTTTAATTTTACATGTTTTTCAGCAGGGCAGTATACAAAAGTATTCTGATGCATTAGTTAATGCATCAACAAAAGATAGTAAAATGCTGAAAGAGCTTTACTAAGCTTTGAAAATCTGTTTTGCCCTGTTATACAGTCTGTTCTGAACAGCTTGTGCATCTTCATTTTATAAGCCAGGAAACATGGTCTGTGTTCAAGTTCCAGTGCAATATGTCCAAGAGTTCTGGTCTCCTCATGGCCAAGCACAGATAAAATGCTAGAAAGCACCACAGCTTTTTCCCAGCTCATATACTAGATTTATTTTCAGGAAAAAGTAGGGCAAGAACAGTATACTATGAAGATTTGCATCAGGGGACAGGAAAGCATTAATGAGTTTCTGAATTTAGAAATATTCATAGTATCTCAGAAATCTGCAGTCTGCTCTGTCTCAGGATTTCATGGTAATAAGCTAAGTCATGGATGGAGCATCTCAAAGTATCTTAGGAAAGGAGAATTTAAAAAATGCTATATTATAATATTATTATTGAAACAGTAAACCATGATGAAAACCTGTGGGGCAGGGAAAAAAGCAAAAATGTTTCCATGGAAGTTCTTATTTGTTCTCAGTCTTTGTGCAAATATTCCATAAGCATCAGCTGGCACACCATTCATCTGCTGAAAGAAAACTACAGCCTCACTTTTTTGTTAGAATCTTCCAACTCTTTCATGATATCAAAACAGATTTGTAGGACTATTCTGATCTTACTGAATATGAAGAAACACCAGTATTAGCTCTTTGCAAAAAGAGCAGAAGAGATAGTAAGTATTCCATTGTGCAGATAGGAGAGGAAATTTTAGTTTTAATGAATCCATTACTTTGTGCTAGACTGCTAACAGTGAATACACTTTTTAAACAGATCCTGCTCTCTCTTTCTCTTTCTCTCTCTTTCTCTCTCTCCCCTTTTGAATGTTTGGAATAACTTTTGTTAAACAATTTTATTTTATTTTACACAGACTCTGTAGAGCAATCATGGTGGCTTAGTAAACTGGTTATTTCCCACTGGATATTGTAATTCATAACAAAGAAATTAATATTTTATCTGAAAGCACTACAAACTTTCATTGTTGTTTGCTTATAATTAAAACAAAGTTGCTGAAATAATCAGTGGCAATTACAAATACATGAAATGCATTAAATGATAATTTAAATAATTAATTATGCATGATCACATTGATATACTAATCATTTCTGGTGAGAACACAGAATATTACACTTCACTTCTAATATAATTGGTGCTGACCATTTCACCTACTGAGAAAACTTGTGTATTGCTGGTTCAGAATTATAAAATTTAGAGAGAACAATGGTATGAAGGATTTATTTATTGTTTGAAAAAACAATAAATCTGCAGTCTGATTAATATTTTGATCTTCCTTTGGATCATGGCAGAAAGAATGTGTTTAAAATCTGATGCCTTCTGTGTTACAGCAGTTGTCCTTCTATAACTTAAAGCAAGAACTGCTTGAAAAAAGGAGAAGTCTGAAAGCTGGTTTTGATAGGTATGTGTGACACAAAAATCCCATTAGAAAGAGTATAACAGAATACTGTTTCTTTCTGGTTTTTTTTTGTTGTTGTTTTTTTTTGTTTTTTTTTGTTTTTTTTTTTTTATGGCATTACTCAATGGTTGCATCCTGTGAGATGACTATAAATGCACCATGTAAAAAAAGCAACGGAAAAGTTGTTTCATTTACTTATTTGTGACTTCACAACTCAGTGTACACAGCTTATTGGAAGTTACTCTTGGGATGTTAAGTTTGTTACTTTTTTGTTTGTTTGTTTTTCATGTATGTCAATTTCCCTTCTAACTGAGAAATCTCAAACAAACATGGTATGTTCAAAAGTTGTCCTTTATATCTCCCTTGATAGTGTGTTAGAACAGATAATCACAAAATCACAGAAAGACTAAGGTTGGAGGGGATCTCTGGAGGTCATCTAGTTCAACTTCCTTATTCAAACAAAGCCACTTATGACCACATCTAGGGTTTTGAAGATTTTCAGGGAGGGATATTCTACAACCTCTTTGGACAACCATTGTTATAGTGCTCTGACACTGACACAGTTAATATGTGCTTCCTGATAATCAGACGGAACCTCCTGTATTCCAGTTTGTGTGAAATAGAAGAATTTCTCAGTCTTCCTTTTATTTCTTACAAGCTGCAGTGATCTTTGTATTATTACTTGAGGAAATGAAGAAGAAAAAGGAAATGAAGGAGAAAAGTAGGAAAGAGGAAAAATGAAAGGCTTGTTGGCATTTTTACCAATAGTAATAATGCTTTAAAAGGCACTTTTCACAAACAGATTTTGTGAGCAAGTTCTATCAGAGTGTATTGCACATGGTTTACAAATACCTTGTTGGAATCAGCTTCTACAACCAGCCTGACTACATTTATGACCTGACATAGATGCAAAGACTTTTACTGGTTGTAATCTTCATACTTGTCCTACTTAGTATGCTCATGTCTACTTATTATTTTATTTTCTCAAATGTTGCTGACATGAAGTATATATGCACATGTCCATGTACACACAATCAAATGTTTTAATGATGACATATTAATCAATGTAACTAATAAAATAATTACATTGGTGGTTTCAGTATTCTGTGCAGGAAATACTGTTTGACCAAGAAGAAAAAACACGTACATAAAATATACCAGAAGATATTGGAGAGAAATTTATGCTGTATGCTTTCTGCTGTTGGAGCAGCAAGGGAGAGAAAATTGGAAGTTGTATAAGCTTGCTGATGGTGGATTAAATACTAAATACATTGCAAAGCAGTCCAGCTTGATTTATAAGGTTTTACTTTTTTTTTTTTCCTGGGAAAATTCTATTCCTTGATTGAACATAAACCTAAAAGGATGCTAAAATTCACCAATTGCAGATTGTCTCAATTAATGTCAGAATCTGTTGTATTCTCCTTTGTCAGAAATGAAAAAGAAGGGAGTATGAAGAATAGACTTCATTAGAAGATATGTTAGCTAAAAAAAATATGATTACTTCAACAAATACCAGATGTTCATGATCTCTACTAAGGAAGGAAAAGTTAGATGGATGGATGGACAGACAAAGGGAGGAAGAGCTGGAGGGAGGAACAGGGACTGACGAACAGATGGAGGCAATGATATTTGAACGGCCTGATAGATATAGTGATATTACTCACCTAAAAAATAAATACAACAGAAAGTTCCTGCTCAGATATAATTCAGGTTAGTGATAGGTCCTTAGATTTTCTACTTTTACTTTTTTTTTTCCATTTTAGTAAGCAGTTTTATCTCAATCAATAAATTCTACTGTTTTTGCTTTGTTTTGCTTTTGTTTTTCTTCTGGTTATCTCCCCCATCCCACTGGGAAGAAGGGGAAGCAAGCAATTGAATGTGTGATGAAGCCACCTGACAGGATAAAACACCAGCTACTAGGTCACCTAGTAGCTGGTGACCTGAATTATTCATCTGCTGACATTAGAAGCTATGTTGGCAATCTTCTACAGCTCCAACTGTAATATTTTATGAAGTTGTCAAGTTTTAGACACAGCAAAAACAATTTTACTCTGAGTCTACTTTCTTCCTTCCAAGAAGTATTACGTGTTACGCAAGATTTGTTTATTGTTTTCTCTTTCTTTTTTTCCTCTGAATGATAGCATTTAGAGTGTGCCAAACACAGAAATTTCCATTAATGTCCTCAAGAACCCACTTTATGTCTCACTATGGCACTATGGGAATTGTTTTATACAACCATCTTTTCTTATCTGATTTTTTTTTTTGTTTTCTTAAAACACCATCTTGTCATCTCACTCTTTAGTCCTAATATTATCTTTTTTTTTTTTTCAATCTTATTTTCACCTTATGCAAAGGAAATAATTTTTTTAAATTCCTTTTCATTTTCATCACTTCAGCCAGACTCCTAACCTCTTCAGCAATTTTTATCTACTGTATTCTTCTCTGCCACTATACTGAGATCTTCAGATCATATAAACATGGTGATATTTTGAGTTTCTGACCTGTGCAATTTTCCTTGAATACAAAAATACAAGGACAATAGTCGTGGGTTAGATCAACATTTTCTCTCTAAAAATAGCCAAATTATGTGCTCTTGGGAACAAACAAACAAACCGGGGAGGAGGAGAGGGGGAGGGGAAGAATATATGATTCTTTCTCAGAATAAATGTCAGAATCCAAATGCTTATAGGCTTATAGTGGAAGTTAATTAAGAGTTTATGCAATCCATAACATATATTTTCTGATGCAACTTATATAGTTCTGTAAAGAAGTTTCCCAGCTTGAATACTGTGGGGAGAGCAAACAACCAAAAAAAAAAAAAAAACCACAAAAAAACCAACAAACAAAACAAAACAAAACAAAACAAAACAAAACAAAAACAAACAAACAAACAAAAAAACAACAAAACCACCACCAAAAACTTTCCCATCTTCTGTTGCCTTCTAATATTCTCTAAAGATTGTGTGACTAATGTGAACAATCAATTTTTGTCCATGTTTCTTGTTCTGATGATCATGCATTCTTTCTTTTGGTAGATCATATCGAAAAGAGCAACTTTGTTCCACTCCATGGTTTGACTTTTTTTTGAATATGTTAAGTTTAGGGCCTCAAAAATCTGTTAGATGCTTAAGCACTGTCTGAACTGGTCTTTTATATACAAAGACTTCTTAGAGTACTAAATGTTGTCTATAGACTCATCAATATTATGTGGTTCAAAAAGTCCATTTGCAAGATATTGCACTTGGGTTGGAACAATCCCAGATTTATTCAGGTGGGGAGAAGAACTCTTTGAGAGCAGCCCTGCTGAGAAGGAGTTAGGGGTCCTGGTATTTGAAAAATTTAACATAAGCCAGCAATATGCGCTTGCAAGCCAGATGGCCAATGGTACCCTGGGATCCATCAGGAGAGGGGTAGCCAGCAGGGAGATCCAGAAAGGGTGATTGTCCCTTTCTGCCTTCTTTAGATCTCATTTGGAGTACTGCACCTAGGTCAGGCCCCCAGCGTTAGAACGATGTGGAGCATTTGGAAAGGGTCCAGAGGAGGGCTACAAAGATGATCAGAGGTCTGAAGCACCTCTCCTGTGAAGATACACTGAGGCAGATGGGCTTGCTCAGCCTGAAGAAGAGAAAGATCGAGGAAGACCTCATTACAGCCTTCCAATACTTAAAGGGAGATTATAAAAGGAGGGAAATCAACTTTTTACACAGGCAGATAGTGATAGGACAAGGGGATCTTACACTAAAACAGAGGAGATTTGGATTAGATGTCAGGGGGAAATTTTTCAGAGAGAGGTTAGTGGGGCACTGGAATAGGCAGCCCAGAGAGGTTGTGGATGCCCCCATCCATGAAGACATTCAAGACGTGCTAGATGCTGCTGTGGGCAGACTGTTCTAGTGCTTGATCTAACAGTTGGCAACCCTGCCTGTAGCAGGAAGATTGAAATTAGGTGATCTTGGAGTTCTCTTCCAACCCAAGACATTCTATGATTCTGTGATTCTCTCTCCCTCTCTGCTCTTGTGAGTTTCCACATGGAATACTGTATTCAGCCATGGAGATACCAACATAAAAAAAATCTGCTGGAGCAGAGTAAGAGGATAACAGATGTGATCTGATGTCTGGAGTACCTCTCCTATGAAGACATATTGCTCAGCCTAGAGATGAAAAGGCTCCAGGGAGACCTTATAGCGCCCTTTCAGCATGTAAAGGCGTCCTACAAGAAAACTAGAGATAAGGTCTGTAAGAAATTGTAGTGATAGAACAAGAGGTAATGCCTTTATATTTAAAGTGGATTTAGACTAGATGTTGGGAAGAAATTATTTACTCAGAGGGTGGTGAAGCACAAGAACAGGTTGCCCAGACATGTTGTGAATGTCCCATCCACAGAAGTGTTTAAGGTCGTATTGTATGGGACTTTGGGCAACCTGGTCTGGTGGAAGATATCTTTACCCATGACAGGGGCTTTGGAACTATGTGATCCTGATGGCCCCTTCCAACACATACCATTCTATAATTCTGTGATCCTTCTCTGAGCCAGGACTGGAATTATGGATTCTATATAAGAGGCTACAAATGTCATGCTTCAAATATGTGGGTTCTCTCATATAAGAGATGTTAAAACTGAAGACATTTTCTGATGTGTTAGCACTGAGTTGAGTACTTATCATCTGACACGTTTAATGCCAGCAACTCAGAAATGCATGAATTTTGAAAACTGCATTTAACATTCTAACTCCTTATCTTTAATTGATATTCAAAGTAAGTATATGTTAAATAGCCCAGTGCTTTAATAGAATTCACTAGTGTCACGTTCTTCGGATACTTTTAATACTTATTGATTCTGTGCAAGTTTTTAATTCCTCAATAGCAGATAATTAATGATGAATTTTTGAACCCCCTGAAAAGCAAATGCAATATGCATCTTTGAAAATACTTAATGTTTTTCATTCTTGCAGAATGAATTTCTATTTATAAGCATTTCACCTTTCTGCAGCATAACACATGATTATTCAGAAAATATGAATGTCACACAGTTAAATATTATGCATAACATGCTGCCAGGTTAACAGTTTTCATTCAAATGGATGAAATTTACAGTGGAGCTAGCTTCAGATCAGGTAAGACTGCACTGGAAGAGGAATCTGGAATGAAAAAGGCCAACAAAAATCTTTTTACAAGGATTTTTTTGAAGCCAGCAACAGTGCTGCACTTGCGCTGGGGAGCTGGCAGCTTGTGGGCGGGCTGCTAAGCAAGCAGGGGTGGAGCTGGCGCATTAGCAGCACTTCAGCAAAAGCTTCAGACATGGTCTCTCACAGTATTCCCCCAGGGAAACTGGCTGCTGGTGGCCTGGACAGGTATGCCCTTTTTTTTGGGTAAGGAACTGCCGTGCCCAGCAGGTGGTAGTTAATGGAGTTAAGTCCAGCTAGCAACCTGTTACAAGTGGTGTCCTCCAGGGGTTGGTACTGGGGCCCATCTAGATTAGTATCTTTATTGATAACCTAGATGAGGAGATTGAATGCACCCTCAGAAATTTTGCAGATGATACCAAGCTGGGAAGTGGTGTTGATCTGCCTGACTGCAGGGAGGCCCTTCAGAGGGATCTAGATAAGGTGGATCACTGCGCTGAGGTGAATGGGATGAGATTTAACAAGGCCAAGTGCCTTGTCCTGAACTTTGGCCACAACAACCCTATGCAGCAGTATAGGCTGAGGGCTGAGTGGCTGAATGACTGAAGTGGAAAGGGACTTGGGGATGTTGGTTGATGCTCGGCTGAACATGAGCTGACAGTGTGCCCAGGTGGCCAAGAGGGCCAACAGCATCCTGGCCTGCATTAGAAATAGTGCGGCCAACAGGAGCAGGGAGGTGATCATCCCTCTATACTCAGCTCTCATGGGGCTGCACCTCAAGTACTTCAGTTTTGTGCTCCTCACTACAAAAAAGACATCGAAGCCCTGGAGCGTGTCCAGAGAAGGGCAATGAAACTGGTGAGGGGTCTGGAGCACAAGTCTTATGAGGAGTAGCTGAGGGAGCTGGTATTGTTCAGTCTGGAGAAGAGGAGGCTCAGGGGGGACCTCATTGCACTTTACAACTTCCTGAAGGGGGGTTGTGATGAGGAGGGGTTTGGCCTCTTCTCCCAGGCAACAAACAGGACCCGAGGAAGTGGCCACAAATTGTAGCAGAGGAGATTTAGATTAGACATGAGGAAAAGCTTTTTCTCTCAGAGACTGGTCAGGCACTGGAATGGCCTGCCTGGGGAGGTGGTGGAGTCACAGTCCCTGTCAGCGTTCAAGAGGCAGCAGGATGAGGAGCTACAAAATACGGTTTAATAGCTTGTGGTAGCAATGGTAGTGGAAGGACAGTTGGACTGATGATCTTGCAGGTCATTTCCAACCTTGTGATTCTATGATTCTATGAAATTCATGTTTTATAATTCATTTCAATACAAAAAGATGCGCCAGTGCTCAGCATTTGAAGATTTAGAAATCAATAAAACAGTAAATTTGACTGTAGGAGTAAGTAGTTTTAATACTTTGTGATATACTTGTGTTGATCTGCTGTTCTGATATTATAATTGAATACAGACAACACACGTTCTATAACTGTATCAATATATACATATGTATTATGTGTTCCACAGTTCTCTTCAATAGGAATGTTTGTTTTTGTATTAAAATTTAAGATAAAATTATTAACAGATATTCACTATTTGTGAAAAAGTCTCTTAAATAGGAAAATAATTTTTACTTTTTTTTTATCAATTCAATATTTCTGATCTGAAATGAAAATAAGAAAATTATAAGAATAAATTTTTGTTTACTTGTTTGTTTTTCTTTTTGCCCAAGATATGTGGGAATGATATAAGATAACAAAAGTGTTTGTTTCACCCAAGTTTAATAATCTATCAATCATTTTTAAAGTATTTAGCTGGATGCTGCATGGCATTTGCATAAGGAAAGAGAAACAATAAAAAATGAATTAAAATTGATCAAAAGACTGAAGGCATTGTTAATAGAAGAATAGGCAAATGAATAAGCTTTACTGAACAGACATATTTCTGAAGTGATCAGTGGAGAACAGTTTCCTGGAGTGTATGATGTTAACAAGGAATGGTTTGATCTGATGTATCATTAATTTGGTAACAATATTTATAATAAAATAAAATTTTACAAAATAGCTATTAAAAATAAAATAAAAAATAGGGTGACCAAGAAGCTCAATAAACAGCAAAAGCAATGCCTGGAATTCCGTTACTCACAGCTGAGTTGATTCAATGATAGACATGTAAAAAAAAGGACACCAACTAAAATGAACTCCACTAAGTTGTTAGAATTTAAATGTAATCTATGCATACTCTTCAGATTATTAACAATTATTTTAGATGCAGACTATCAATGAGTAGCTATTCCATGGAATGTAAATAGCATATATAGGACCTAAGAATAATTCAAAAATAATTCAGTAAATGACAATGGCAAATATTTTTCTAACTTCTTTTATATATATATATATATTTTTTTTTTTCTACTTAACATATATGAAAATCTTTGGAATGTGGAGCAGATATTTATGTCAATGTCATATTTCACTGTTGCTTTGTCTCTAGTGCCTGCAATTTTCAAAGGAAAATATAACACCTACCTTTGATACACAGAGGATGCTTGTACAGATGAAAACAAAATAAAACACTTGCTGAACTCCCCCAGCAATTTTGGAAAGAAACAGAGTGCACAATGAAAACAAAAGTAGCCATGATTCTGAGTAAAGGTACATAGTTCTGAGAAAATACAATACAGCAAGGTGCAAAGGAGTTCATACCACTGAAACTATTGATTCATGACAGAAATACAATTGTTTAAATTTGCAGATGTGAGAAATCTTTGTCACAATCACAGTGGTGTTGCAACATGATTTGTCTCCTGTTGCAAAAAACACTCCTGTCATCCTAAAACACTGTGTCTAAATGAATGGTAAAATACAGGAAAGAAGAAATAAATGCACAGAACCTAGTTTGGAGATAGAGAAATGGGATTTGCTATCTCTTCAGATGAGAAATAATAAATTTATAGATAAACCTAGAAACATGGTCTTGGGGATTTTTCACAGGTTTAAAACGGTAAAATTAAATTGTCTTAGTTGTTCACTTCATGTATTTATATATAGAGAGAAGATAAGAGGTGTTACTATGTTTTAGCTTAGTAGCTACTGTGTGAGATTTCTGAGTCAGAGTTTATGCAAAAATTAAAAGAAAAATTAAAAAAAAAAATATCTGTGAGACTCTTCTTTATGTCATGCACAAACAACTAAAAGAAAAATAACTTATTTCCCTTGCATGAGCATCAAGAAACAATGATCACTGAACAGCATGTACATACGGAAAAAAGCAAACTTCTTGAGAGTGTTCTTAGCAGGAATTTCAAACAAGAAAAATGAAAATTACGCAAAGGTCTTCATAATATCTTTCACATAAGAATAATTGGCTGTATAAAGTTAACAAAAAAAGTTGACAAATATATTGTTTGTAATGCAAGTGACATAATGGCAACTACAATAAAAATCATACACAAATTCTTTTTTCTTTGTTTGTTTCTCTCTAAAATATAATGTTCTATTATGATCAGTTATAATTTAATGGAAGCCAGTCCGGGCTTCCATTAAATTAAAAAAGTTTATTTTCATATTGTTTCTTTGACTTTGTCATAATTGTAAACAGTCATCATTCAGAAAAGTGACGAAGCCAAGAATGCTATTTTTTTTCTTAGTAGCTTTAATGAGCCTTTAAAAATGCATATGTATTTCATTTCTGAGAGTGGTTTCTATTGTAATTTATTATCTGAGTGTTTTATTTATTCATTTATTTATTTCTTTATTTATTTACTTATTTATTTATTTATTTATAGTATATTAAAGAAATGTCTTCATCGAACAAACTCTTTAATAACCACATTGATGTATTGTATTTATTGCACAGTATCTTCATTTACTTTGGAAACTGCATACTGTCTGGCAGTAAGACTGTACTTGCAGTCAGATGAGTCAGATGTAGGAAAAGTGACCTGAGTGAGGCTGAGGAGCTTGAAGATTCATATGTCAGTTGCTGAAGGAAACCAAGTGTTTGCATTTAGCTATTCCATGACGGAGTAGAGGAATGGCCCTGTGTCCCAAAATCCAAATGAATTACCTACTTCTGAAGGGGTGTACAGATAAAGAACTCCCTCTCACAGCTGTTGCAGAGCAATGTAAGCAAAAATCTCAAGACAGAATATGGATACAACAGTTCCAGAACATGCATAAACTGCTTGTGTGTGCCTATGTTTTGCTTTTTTAACTTTCCTCATCCTTATGTTTCTAACAGTCTGCCTAGTCTATGTGTGGTATCACTGTAGAATCAAGAGGAATAAGTGATAGGAAGATTTTGCTAGTTCTTACAAAATTCTGTGTTGAACCAATCATCGTGGAAGTTTGATCAGCAGAATTGTTGGAGCACTATTAGTACTTTTTATGAAATACTTGCCAATAAAACAATTTTATGAAGAGATGATATGAAACACAATTTGATCTACTATTAGAGAATAGTTCTGGTAACTAAAAACAGAGTGATATTAATAAAAAATTAATTATATAGTCAGATATATATGTGTCTATATACACAGTTGAAATGTGCTTTATGAGATCTAAGGATAAACTTAAATCCAAGCCACAAAATATATTCCAGAGATTAATATTATTTTGAGAAATAAAAGTATCTATCTTAATGAATAGTTTTAAGAAAAGCTTTGTTCCTAGAGTTCATGTTTTCTAGATACAGGAATGAATACACTCTAAGTTTACTTTGTTTGATTACACAAAATATAGTTACTGAAGAATTTCTAAAGTCTACACTTCTAAAACGTTAACAGTTCTCTGCTTTAAGTATCAGCACATTCATTTTAATTAACAGCATTTATAGATTTGGAAGCCATGTACATAAAGATGTATATCTTAAATATTTGAGGTTAATACTGACTTTATTATTAGAATCAAGAATACAAGGTAAATTGGCAGGCTATCTGACCTATATGGTCATCACTAAATTTCAAGCTGTAATGATTTTGCAGTTCTGCCAATCTAGTATCATTTTAAGAAAATCTTGAAAATCAACATAAGGACATAAAAATTAATACATCATGACAGCTTAGGGATTTTCAGCTATTTCTTGTAGTCTGGTCTGCATGGCCAGTATAGTAAAGTAAGTGGAGTAAAATGTGTCTATGAAAATGATATTATAAAATCAATTGCATCTGATGATCAAGAATACGATTCCACAGTTTTGTTTAAAAAAGTAAGAATTGATAACTTTCCCCACAGGAGGATAATGAGAGTCATAAAACTCCTTTACTACACTGTCTAAATCAGTAATGATTATTAGGTGACATGTTAAGAGATGCTATGGGAAATCCTAAAATAACTGTTACAGTAACCATATTAATAAAATTTTGCATAATTATCTCTTTTGGACAAAAATGAGCCTGAAAAAAAATGTGTTTTACTGCTCAGCTGCCAAAATGAGAAGAAATCTGTTTATAATAATAAAAAAGGAGGAGTTACAAAACAATGCTATTAGAATATATTAGATTAAGCAACAAAATATTGATTTGTTCTATCCTTAATGATATAATGAAACAGCTAGTAATATACCAATAACATATTTTCCTTTCAAATAGCACTACATTTATTAATGTGGACCAAGTGAATATGAAAAAAAAATACTGCTATACATATACTTCATATAAATATTGCTAACGTTACTGAAATATTACTTCAGATTTATAAGTTTAAAGCTAATCAGCCATACAAATTACAAGATACAAGATGTAAAAGAAACAAACAAGAACCAAATACTAAAGACCAATAGTTTGAAGATGTTATTTTTTTTCATTACTTTCAGGAATGAAAATGAAGATTCATATAGATTCAGTTAGTTATTAATGTTGTCTTTACCGTCAGTGGAAGAAGAATTACCAGCAGAAAGTATTTTGCATTAGTCTAAGGTGGCTAAACAAAAATTTTAGTGTGAAACACCCTTTTAAGGTGACCTAATTCATTCATTTGCTGTCTGTTGTGGCTTAACCTCAGTAGGCAGTTACCACTACACAGCTCCTTGCATGTTTCCTTCCCAGTGTGACTAGGAAGAGAATCAGAAAAGTACAAATGAGAAAACTCATTAGTCAAGGTAAAGGCAATTTACTCGACAAAGAAAAAGCTGCACACACACAAGAAACACAAAATAAGGAATTCATTAATTACTTTCCATTGGCAGGCAGATACTCAGCCATTACCAGAAAGGCAGAGCTCTAGCACACCTAACAGCCACTCGGGGAGACAAACACAGTAACTCCAAGTGTCCCCTCTTTCTCTTTCTTTACCTAGCTCTTATTGCTAAGCAAGGTTGTGTTTTGCTTGGTCATTTGATACTGTTCAAAAGACAAGACAACCTGAGGTAGAATCATAGAAATGCTTGGGTTGAAAGGGACAGTAAGGATCATCTAGTTTCAGTCCTCTGCTGCAGGTGGAGTTGTCAGCCACTAGATCAGGCCCAGGACTCTGTTCGACATGAATGCCTCCATGGACAGGGCATGCACAACTTCTCTACAAGGCAGCCTGTGCCAGTGCCTCACCACTATCTGAGTAAAGAATTTCCTCCTAACATCTGATCTAAATCTCCCTTCTTTTTGTTTAAAACCATTTGTCCCTGTCCAATTACTAACAGACCATATAAAAAGTTTGCTGCCATCTTCTTTATAAGCTCCCTTTAGATACTGAAAGGCTGCAGTGAGGTTTCCCTGGAGTCTTCTCTTCTGCAGGCTCAACAAGCTCAGCTCTCTCTGCCTTTCTTCATAAAAGTGTGTTCCAGCCCTCTGATAATCTTTGTGGTCCTCCTCTGGTCCCATTCCAACAGCTCCAATAGCTCTATGTTTTTCTTGTGCTGATCATGATGCACTTCTCCATATGGGACCTCGAGGGGACAAAGTAGAGATGAGCTATCACTTCCTTCACCCTTCTTTTGATGAAGTTCAAGATACAGTTGACCTTTTGGGCTACAAGCACACACTGCTGGGTCATGTTTATCTTTTCAATTAGCAGGACACCAAAGTCCTTTTCAGCAGGACTACTCACAAGGAGTTCTTCTTCCAGTCTGTACACATACCTGGAATTGCTCTGACTCAAGTACAACACCTTGTGGATTTCCTATAAACTAGTATTTCTAGTATTCACTATCTTCCGATGTTGAATTGAAATGAAATGAAAGACTTTCCACAGGTGTGCAAAGTAGTGTTCTCCAACCAGCAAAAAAACTTAGCTCAAAGGACCTGACTAGAACTGGTTCTAAAAAAACTCTTCCCCCTTGCCCTAGAAGAGAGATAGCATAGATCTACTTCTATTGGGCAGCACTACTTGGTAAATGTAGCCTTGCCTACTCATTCAGTGGAGAGAATTAGTCAAAACACTGGAGTAGATCATGGGTAATATTCACTTTCTGGACAAGGTTGTTGGAAAGGTTAATTCCTTATAACATTCAGTTCTGAAAGCTGATCAACTTGATGAAAAAAAAAAAAAGGTTATAGACGCAGAGAACAAAGTTTAGAATATACCATACTGCAGACCAGAAATTGCATTTGTGACTGTAAGTTCTAATAATTTTGATAGAGCAATACTCAGTATTCAAATGATGCAGCTGATTGCTAGTTTGTTGTATAAAAGATATTTGAAAAGCAGACACACAGTCAATTCAGTAAAAATAGATTTCTGAAGTTACATGAATACTGAAGTAAAATCACTCCTTCCAGTTTCTAGCTACTGACTGTACCACATGCTCTAAGTGTTAGACAATCAGTTTTCCAAAAATAGATTTACCTCCATTCTCATGTTAAGAAAAATTTTTTATAGACTCATAGAATGGTTTGTGTTGGAAGAGCCTCAAAGTTCATCTAATTCCAAAATCCTGCCACAGCTGATCAGATTGCCCAAGGCCCCATAAAATCCAACATTGAACACTTCCGGGGATGGGGAATACTCAGCTTGTCTGGACAACATTTTTAGTGCCATATCACTTTTTGAGAAAATAATTTGTTTCTAACATCTAATCTAAATCTATCCTCTTTTGGTTTAAAAATAATAATAAAAAAATATTACCCCTGTTCTGTCACTATGCTACCTGATAAAATCCCTCCCTATATTTTTTGTCAGCCCTCTTTATGTATGGGAATTTTTCCTCAGTGCCTTCTTCAAGCTAAACAATCCCATCTCTTCCAACCTTCCTGTACAGGAGAGATGTTTCAGCTCTCTGCTAGTTTTTTGGCACTCCTCTTGTGCTGACTTACTGTAATTGTCAACATGTCTTTCTTACGCTGGGGCCCCAGATTTGGACACAATAATTCAGGGAGGAAAACAGGATGAGAATCCCCTCCTTTGAGTTTTATTTATGGTATAGCTCACAAAACAATTTATTATTTGCAATTTGCAAGCACAAACTGCCTGCTACAGTTAAGTTTTTCATCGACCATTGTATCAAAAACTTTTCTACATATCTGTTCTCAACCAATTTATCTCCTCGAGGTTAAGACTGTTAATGTCCTTCTGGATGACATCCTCTTCTTCTTTCAAGTCAGTTGCATTTAGTTTGGTGTCATAAATGAGCTTGCTGATTCTCCATGTCCAGAAGTTATGACGTGGTTAGAAACCAAGTGGATTTAGTTTCTCTATTCTAATGGAACTTAAATAAATATAATACTGAGGGAAGATTAATTATAAAATTGCTAACAGATATTAGGAGAAAGTTTTTCACACAGAGGATGGTGACACACTGGAACAGATTGTCCAAGGAGGTTGTGGATGCCCCATCCCCAAGGCGTTCAAGGACAGGCTGGATACGGCTCTGTTCACTTGGTAAGTAAATTGAATGTTGACTTAATTACAATTATACAGTGCTATGGTTTTGAACGAATTTTAGTTTGAGAATTGGAGTTTGGCAATTTTCTTTGGCAATAAATAAATAAATAAATAAATAATTGGAACATAGTTGGTTTTATTTCCCTTTTAATCTCCACATTCACTTCAGAAAAGTCCTTATTTTTTTCACATTACCTAGCTCTGTTTTTTGCACATATATAGTGAGATTGAGACAATGAAACAGTTAAATAAACAGCTCCTCTGGAGGTAAGTTGAGGTGCACTTGATCCCACTTAATGTGTCTCACAAAAAGTAGAAATTTGATTAATATTGCTTGATCATGCTTGAAGCACAGAAAAATGACTCAAAGGCAGATGGAGGGAGAGCTAAAAATCTAAAAATAAAATTTCCAGTGGAAATAAGAAATTTCACAGCTCAATTTGTCTTCTTTCAAGATGTAAGTCTCAAGACACTAAAGTGAATAATATGAAGATTTGAGAATACTATGTAGTTTTATTATAGTACTGAATATTTTAGAAAACCCAGAAACATGAAATTAAGAATGCACTAGTACTCATGTACTAGTGAAACATCTAAAAATTAAAAATAGAAAAGAAGCATAGAATATACTGCCACATAATGCTGATTATGTACATTCCTGTTTGCTATTCTTCTTAGTTTTATGATTTTATTTTTCTATCAGTTCTAGGAATATTAATAACTTCAAGAGGAATAAAAAAAAAATATTTGTAGCATTTTTTTCAGTTTAATCTGAAATATGATGCAGATATCTGAAGTGAATAATACTCTGTTATCAATAACTTTTGTCCACTGTCTGGACAAGCATGAATGTCTAGCTATTGGACTCACATTACCTATAAATACTTCAGTTCTGTCTATATTGTAATAGAGGATCAGAGTTAGTGTGCTGAGCAACTTATAAACACTATCAGTGTATGTGATATATTTTCCCAAAGTTAAATTACGTACATTATAGAAAGATTGCTTAGAACTGACCAGTCATGTACTACTTTAACTATTTTTTTCCCCACTTTTTAACAAACTGTTGCACTAGTAGTTTGAAGGAGATAGTAATCCAATTGAATACCAAGTGTTCAAAGACAAGTTTTAATTTCAGTTGGTAACTTAGATGGTTTGTACAAAAGCATTTCCAGAGAGCTGTTTACCTTACCTTTTTTTGACAATTTTAGAACAAATAGAAGTTATTCTGCAGTTGCATTTTCAAGTGACTATCAGGTGTCTAGAGCTCAAACTTATTCATAATATTTCTAAGCCTTTAGAACTGTTTACATACTAACAGACAGATGGTAGCGAAGTTCCTTGTTTTTTGAAAGATACATTGATTGTGAAGTAAAATTATTGTCCTCAGATCACCCCCCAAATAAGTTTTTGTTCCTGCCAAGAACTTTGTCAGTAAAGCCTGGCATATTAGTTACTCCACCACATTTCCTTTTTCCATCCTTCTTCCTCTTCCACTCCCTCTGCCTCTGCCTCTTCCCTCCTGTCACGGGGTTAACTGGATCAATCTATGCCCATGACAAGGGGGCAGTAGGACTCTGGGCCCTCCTACCCACCCACCTCAGCATCACAAAATAGGAAGGGAAAGGGAAAAGGGATAGGGAGATGGGAGCTGGGCTCAAGGAAGGAAAAAAAACAGCAGCAACAATCTATGGAGGAAAACTTATTTTACTAACTATGATACCAAAATGTAAGATAACACAAGATAATACAATCTAATTGAAATTGAGACTAATAAACCAAATAAAATATGAGAGAGTTCCTGAGACTGAGTCAAACCTGAAAAGTAACCTGAAAAGTAACCTGAAAAGTAACCTTGGTATGGCTAGGAAAGCACCCTCCAGCATCAACTACAGGGCAGTAAGAGACCACCCAACCAGGAAAGGCCAGATCCCATAACTTCTGTAACGCACAGGGCAGGAACCCAGAATTGGAGCATTAGCAGTTTAACTCCCAGTGCACTATATGATGTTATTATGTGGAATACTGAAAACCAAAAATCTCAAAACCATGACACCTCTCCTCCTCTCTTCTCCTCTGCTCACCTCTCTTCTCCTTTTGTCTTTTTGTTCTTTTTTATATACACATCCACTACTATAAAGAGGACTATTGAATTGTATATAAATATTTGAAACAAAGATCATTAAGCAGAGCTCTCAGCATCTGTTTCTATCCTCATTAATATTCTTTCTACATAGGTGAGTATCTTCACCCCATAAAAGTATCACTTGTCATCTTACATCAGGTATTAAGATTCCGTGTTTCTCCTAATTACATGAGCTACAAGAAAGAACAAAAAATCTTTGCCTATCTCTTAATGGAATTTGGAAAAGTTGTCCGTTCCTGTACTAAGACTATGAAACACAGATAATCCTGATTGCTTATAGGAAATATGGACACAAAAACATGCTTTCTTCTGGATGTCTCTGAGGAAAGATGCAAACAATATTGTATCATTATTTTATTTTGTGTTTGGAGTCTGTTTTGGCAGTGCTATTAGCTTGTATACAGAAGCTTGCCTCTTCATTCATTTCTGCTTCTGTTCTTGGACTACTCAGAAAATAAATTATGCAAAATTACATCTTGAGTGGCAATTAATTAGAAATTGTCTGCTTGGAGAAAACAAAAATATCTACATGCGCTTTGTTCATTATTACCCTATTTCCATGGGGAAATTACAACAGCTAAATCACAACGTGGAAAAATAGATTCATCTAAGAATTGTGTAATAATGGAATCATAAAACAACTTTGGTTGGAAGTGAACTTAAAGATCACCTAGTTCCAACCCCTGACACAGCCAGTGTTGCCAGCCACCAGATCCTATTGCCCAGGCTCTATCCAGGCTGGCCTTAAATGTCTCCATGGATGGAGCACCCACAACTTCTCTGGACAATTTGTTTCAGTGACTTACCACACTCTGAGTAAAGAATTTCTTCCTAACATCTAACGTAAATTTCTCCTCTTTTACTTTAAAGCTATTCCCCATTGTCTCTCAGTTTTAAAACACATAAAAAATCACTTGTCTTCCTATTTGTATGTTTCCTTCAAGTACTGGAAAGCTGCTATGAGATCACCTTGAATACTTCTCCAAGCTAAACAAGCCCAACTCTCTCAAGCTTTATTCATAAGAGAGATGCTCAAACCCTCTGATCATCTCTGGGATCTTTTTCTGGACCTGCTCCAAGAGCTCTGCATCCTCTCTGTGCCTTTTGCCCCAGATCTTTCCATCCTTCTAAATGACCATTGTCTGTTTGAGGGCAACATACAAATAAATTTTTGTAAAAGATAAGTGTTCCTTAATATATTCATGTCACTCAGTCCTGTCTTGAAAGGATGTTGCTAAAATTCAATATCTACTAACCAATCCCTACCACAGGAAAAGCAGGAGGAATTTCAGATATTTATTTTTTATATAGAATTATAGAATCACATAGCACAATATTTTTAATAAGGTCCAATTGAGGATTAATTTTTTCCGACACTCCTGACACACACAGTACTGATTTTATCCCAGAGCAAAGCAGCTACAAACAATTTCATCAAAACTTTCCAGTCCGGATTTTGTGATAGACTAGTACATTTACCACAATATTATATAACTTCCAGATAATATTAACCATTGTATAACTTCTACCATACAGAGGGATGTGTGAGGATACTATCTGAGGATACACGCTGATGAAGCATTGGCTGGATGAGCAAACAGTGAGGTACATCAGAAATGGGCTGAGTGGCGGAGCCCAGAAGGCAGTATTCATGAAGGATTCAAAGTCTAACTGGACCTCAGGAGCAAACATTGGATTCAGTAGTGCTAAACGTCTTAATTAACAATCTGGAGGATGAGGGTAGTGTGCACTCTCAGTGAATTGTGTAGGAAACAGTTCTTCACTGTGATACTGACAACACTGTCCAGAATTACTGTGGAGTACTGTGGATCTCTGTGATTGTGGAGCTCTCTTCGGTGATATTCAGAAGTCTTCTGGAAGTGGTTTTAGGCAATGTGCTCTAGGTGCTCCTGCTTGATCAGAATGACATCCAGAGTTCCCTTCCAACTTAACAATTCTGTGATTCTATGAAAAAAAAAGTATCCTTCCAAGAAAATGAGAAACAATAGCAGAATTCCTCCTGCATTTTATGTGCATTGCACTAATACTTAGTTATTGGTGACATGTTATTTCATTTGAAGGAACACTCAAACTTCAAACTTCAAACAAGTAACCTGGAAGTTTTTGTTGACTTCTGGAATCTCTTTGCAGAGACTCTCTGCAAGATTCCTAAATTCTATTACTTTGTCAGTTTCTAGCTGATGTGCCATGGAAACTTTAAGTGGATACTAGAACAGGCCTAATCACATGGTTAATGTTGATCTGGAAGGGGTTCATTGGAAAAAGTGAAGAAAGATAAGTGACCTAGAAAGCTGCACTGGCATTGGAAGATGGATACAGTTTTGCTTACTTAGAAGAGAAGAATGATAATCTTCAATTATGCAATTGTTAACTACAAAGAGACAGAAAAGCTTGTCAGATCAAAAAATAAAATTCAGTAATTTAAGGGTTTTTTTTTCCATATGTATATATAAATATAATATATGTATATATGTAACATTATATATATACATAATTAGTAATAGCTATCATTTTTAAGTACACTGGAATAAAGCCCAGTTCTTACAGCATTTGTTTTAGCATTAAAAAAAAAAGTAATAAAAAATTACATATTTCTGATCATCTTCCATTTAGGACAGTTTAGTGTAATAGCTTTGAATCTTCATGTGTGAAATATTTTTTAGAAAGACAAAATAACTTAGTTTAAAATTAGTAAGGGATTAATTAGTACCAATAAAATCAGGAATAACCAACTCATAATTATTGTGTTTGTTTTCAGTGCTTATTTCTTACTGAAAATATAATAAAGATAAAAATCTTCAATGTAGACAATACAGAGTCTAAGAAGAAAAGAGATCTGTTTTCACGGTTGGACTGGATGATCTACGGTTGGACTGGATGATCTTATAGGTCATTTCCAACCTTGTGATTCTATGATTCTGTGATTCTATCACAACAAAAGGTGAAAAATAATTAATATTTCAATATTTAATGATGCTATTTAATTACTCAGCACAAAATGCTTCCAGATTTAATTTATCAAGATTATTACACTCAAATTTGCATTTTCCCATTTCTTATTAAAACACTTTAAAACTGAAGTGTTAAATTTTTTAAGCTCTTGAAAGTGCTAAAATTTAGTTGAGATGAGAAATAAAAAGCCTGAAATTATCTCACATCTTTTAACCGAAGTCAAACATCTTTTGCAGAACTTGAGTATGCAGAATCTTAGTTGTTTTTGGAATTAATTAGCATATTTCACAGTTGATCTTGCTACTACAGCTTTACTACTACATCTTTACTACTTCTGCTGCTGCTGCTGCTTCTACTTTACTTCTCTTTACAATGCTTTCTCTACAAGTTAAAGCAGCTTCACATTCTAATATTGTGAGTTTGACCCTGTCACTTGCACTTCTAAAATTATTTTTTTTCTTCATTCCTTTCAAAGATCTTTTCTGTATGTAAAGAATAGGTATATTGACTCCTCACAAGAGCAGAGAAGTTAACGCCATGTGCCAGCTATAACAAATGTTGGGTTCTTTGACGTTCTTCAGTTATTTCTATGATGAATTCATTTGGGTTGGCGTAAAATCTTTGTCAAATTTTAGGCAATAGGAAACAGCTCGTCTTGATGTAGAGCGCTTATTTTTAGAACTTTTCTCTAAAAAATGTTTAGAGTATACTGATTTAGCTCATTAATAACACTTTGATTTTTTGCTTTAATTTGCTACACATTAATTCTTTTCATTGTTTGGCACTTGTTATTACAATACTTCGTTTATAACTTGACTATAAGTATCTTTCGCTTAGAGAGGTAATACTTCAAGTTTAGAAAATCTTGACCCAACATAAAAATAGCAAAGAATAGCCCTAAGCTGGCATTTCTGATGAATTAATGAAGTGATTCAAAGTAATAATTTACACGTAGAGAAAACAAATTTGTAAAATATTAGTTAATGACAATAACAACAACAGAAACAGAAACAAAGAAACAAACAAACAAAAAAATCAAACAAATATCTTCCCCAGAAAATGACTGTACATAAACTTGCAGTATTTTGTATAGTACTTTCAGAGCTACTTTTTTTTTAGGCTTGGAAACTGCATCAAATTATTTCTAAGAACTGAAGACAAGTCATCTTTAGAGATGGTACACACTGAGAAAAAAAACTGTGTTGAGAATGTTAATCCTTCTTTAAAAATCATGAGAATTCAGTATTTTCAGAGACAAGAAATTAAGATACAAATTAAAAAGTGTGTCAGGGAAGAAGACACAGTTTTCATGTCCAACACTGCAGTCTTGAGTAAAAATGTCAATTTATTATCTGACAGAGTAGGAGTGGACAGAGCTAGGGACACGTAAAATTCACTGTGTTTAAAGCCCTAAAACAATAACATAGATGACCCAAATAACCCCTGATCGAGTTTGACTGCATACAGGTCAGATGGAGCAATGTGGACTTCTAGAGTTTTGAAAAGTTCTGAAGATAAAGAGGCTATGATCTCTGTTGAATCATGAAAAAGTCATGGAATCATAGAATCATAGAATGTTTGAACTGAGGGAGACCATAATTTCAGATGGCTCAAAGCCCTCCTCAACCTTGCCTTGAACACTTCCAAGGATGGGGAATCCAAACTATTCTGGGCAGCCTGTTCCAGTGTCTCTCTACAATAATCAGAATCCTGTCATAGAATCATAGAATGGCCTGGGTTGAAAAGGACCACAATGGTTATATAGTTTCAACTCTCCTAATATATGCATGGTCACCAACCACTAGAACAGGCTGCTCAGAGCCACATCCAGCCTTGAAGAATTCCTTTCTTCTATCAAATCGTAATCTTTATTTTTTTTTTTTTTTTTTTTTGGTTTTTTTTTTTTTAAAAGCATTACATCTTCCCCTGTCACAAAATGCACTTAAAAAAAAAAGAAACATCCTCAAATTTCCCCTTTAGAGACTGCATGGCTACAATAACGTCTCCTCGGTGACTTAGTTTCTCTAGCCTAAACAACTTTAACACTTTCACTCTTTGAGACTTTGAGACATAGGAGATGTGCTCCAGCCTTTTGATCATCTCAGTGGCCCTCCTCTTGGCCTGCTCTAGCAGGTCCATGTGTCTCTTGTTCTCAGGGTGCTGGATGCAGTATAACCAATTTTTTTTTTATGCAGCCCAGGATGCAACTGGCTTTCTGATCTGTAGACACTCATTGCTAGATTACGTTCAATTTTTCATCAGCTGATGCTCCAAAGAATTTCTCTGCATGGCTGTGTCTTGCTCCAATTTATAGGAGGGAGATGAGGTTCTTTTAATATCTGTATACCCAGCATATATATATATACCGGGTATATACAACTGTTCATATGTTAGTACAATTAGTTTATTACAAATCCTAATTAGGGAGATGGGGAAGGGAAGGAGGGCAATAGAAAAGATAGGAAAGAAGCAAGAATTGCATAAAGCGGGGATAGTCACCACCTGGAT